>NW_008359787.1:745885-747327 GCF_000622305.1 Nannospalax galili | reverse complement strand
AATTCATGCTCCATGGACAAAATCTATACTACAAACATTTAATACTAATCTGCTTACCCCCCAGGACTGGAGGGACATCTGTAGATCTACCCTCCCCAGTCCATTATTTGTACAATGGGAGGCTTTATTTAGAGATGAATGTCTAATGCAGGCTAAAAGAAATGACACTCATAATCAGCAACTAAGCCCCCAACCAGGGCAGGATCCACCACCTGGATTCATAGATTGGAACTATGACCAGCTTTTTGGTGAGGGCAACTTCTCCACAGGAATCCAGCAGGCTGCAATTCCTGCTGGCTGTCTTGAGCAAATTCGCTTATGTGCATTACAGGCTTGGGACCACCTAACCCCCTTGTCCACCAGGCCTGGAGAGACTTCTTCACTAATTTTTTTAAAACAAAAGCCAACTGAAGCTCTCCCAGACTTTATACTAAGAGTGCAAGCCAGTTTAGATAGAAAAATAACAGATCCTGCAGCCAAACCTGAGCACAGACAAGCATGCCAGGGACTAAAGAATGAACATTATGATAAGTGGATTGTGGCTACCCATGACATTGGGACTGCCACGTACCAGGCTTCCTCCCTTGCCCAAGCCCTTATAACCACAACTCAGACCAACTCAAAATGCTTTAAATGTTGAGAAACTGGACACTGGATAAAAAATTGCCCCCAAAATAACTCAGCTGCCACTCGACTCCCTAAAACCCTCTGTCCCCACTGTAAAAAAGTCTTTCACTGGAAAAAGGATTGAAGATCTAAAAATGATAGAGATGGCAAGCCTTTGCCACCTTTAAACTCCATCAGGGGCAGCACTCAGCCCCACTAACAAGAGGGATGCCACAAACATTGTGGGTAACCAGTATTACAGAAAATGCCCATCCAAAATTAACCATAAAAATAGACAATAAACCTTTCAAATGCCTCCTTGACACTGGGGCTGACAGAACCATCTTAAGGCGATCTGAGGTTCCTCCACACTGGGAATTAATACCAGGACCCCAACTAATGGGAGTAGGGGGAGCCTCCCAAGCATTCATCACTAAAAATTTCTATAAATGGGAGGATCCTGATGGAGAGGTTGGCACAATAAGACCCCTGATTTCAGACATAGCTACAAACCTCATAGGATGAGGTATCTTGGAAGACCTCAATGTAGTTCTTACTAGTGGGTCTGAAGAGAAATGCCTTAAAATAGATGATCAGATAAGGTCCCTAAAACAAAAGAACCCCCAATTCTAAGGGCCACTGTTGATTACCAAACTCCCTGCCTCGACTTGACCAATGAAGAACGAGTCTGGATGGAACAGTGGCCATTACCCAGGGGGAAATTACTCATTTTACAACAATTTGTGAAAGAATAGCTACAGCTGGGTCACATTAGGCCCTCCAGGAGACCATGGAACACCCCAGTCTTTGTAATAAAGAAAAAGACAGGGGCATGG
>NW_008359787.1:743500-744785 GCF_000622305.1 Nannospalax galili | reverse complement strand
ACCTCCACCATGCCACTCATATTAATTTACAAGGGCTTCATCTCAGGTTTCCCCACATTCCTCTCAGGCAGCTCAAGCGTATTGTTAGAACCTGCTCTTCTTGTGCATCATTAATACAAACTCCTGCCATACAACAAATGGGTGTAAACCCTAGAGGATTAAAATCTAATGCCCTTTGGCAAATTGATGTAACTCATGTCCCTCAATTTGGCAGAAAGAAATATGTATTTGTAACTATAGACACTTAATCTCACTTTCTCTGGGCCACCACTCAAACCGGTGAAGGTTCAAAAAAGCTAATAAATCATATGCTTTCATCCTTTGCCATTATGGGCCTCCCTGCACAATTAAAAACAGACAATGGCCCAGCATTTACCAGCTCCTCATTTAAAAATTTTTGTGAAGCGTGGAAAATCACCCATCACACTGGCATCCCTTACAACCCACAGGGACAAGTCATTGTGGAAAGGTCGCATAAAACCTTAAAGGACCAATTAAAAACACAGGCTCAAACAACATATTCTCCCAACATTCAATTAACATTAGCCTTGTTCACCCTTAATGTACTTAATGTATATAGAGGGACAGATGCTCCTCCCATCACCAAACACTGGGCTCAGACACACCCAGTATCACCCATCATGGTCAGATGGAGGGACCCTTTTGATGGACTCTGGAAAGGACCAGATCCATTGTTGACCACAGGGAGAGGATTTGCTTGTGTTTTCCCACAGGATCAACCAAAGAAAAAAAAAAAAGAGGCAGAGACGAACAGCAAAGCTTCAGCCAGCCCCCACTCTCCCTCATACCATGTTCTAGAGATTTTATTTTTTCAAAGAAAAAATCAGATCCATGGGACAATCGCTGGAGTATTGGAGTAATCACAAAATTCTACTCAGGTGCATTTTCTAGTTACCACACAGCTAACTTTCATGTCTCTCAACAGCTTGCACCTGCAGCCAAGTCTGTGCTAACTCATCATAATATTATTCTATAGGAAAGAATTCTACTCAGGTGCATTTTCTAGTTACCACACAGCTAACTTTCATGTCTCTCAACAGCTTGCACCTGCAGCCAAGTCTGTGCTAACTCATAATATTATTCTTAAGGAAAGACAGAGGACCAGATAAAATCAACTATGTCCTAGAACAAGTTTAACTTTCTTCCCTTCACCACCTATCCCAATGTCTAATTGCCTTTTTTTTTGTGCATCCAGCAATAGATTTCTACTGACAGCAGTACCAGTTACCACCCTTCTCTACCCAGGAACAGAAAAAGATTTCAC
>NW_008359787.1:734928-742422 GCF_000622305.1 Nannospalax galili | reverse complement strand
TACTGCCTACAATCCAGCCTCCCCGGGGGGCGCTATCCTTCCGTCATCGACTCCCGGAAATCCAGCTTTCGCTGTCCTGCACCTCTCCTCATGACCCGGTCCCGAACTTAGAGAGAGAGTGCAGGGTGGAAATTGAAATGGAACCGACCGGGCCAGCCCCGGTAGCAGAGAGCCTCAACAACGCGGAGAAGCAGGGACCCGCCAACAACGCGGAGAGCCAGGGACCGAAACAGCAGACGTGGCCCGCAGGACCCGCTGCACTCCAGTGACATGTGGGAGACCGGTACCACGCCCAGCAGCTGGCGCTCCGCGAAACCCGCACGCCCATAAAGTATGAGACCCTTACACATTACCAAGTTCTGCTTCCAGCTTGAGATGGAGCCTCGGGATCCTCTGGACCACAGTGTCTGCATGCTAACCCTGAGGAAATGCTTCCTAGATTTCACTTCAGTGATGCCAGTGTCTTGCTGCTCACAGCTGATTTTCAGCCTCATCTAACCAGCATCAGTTTTCCTAGTAAAGCACAAAATGTTTCAATTCCAAAATTTCTTAATTTAAAATGTATCACACAAACAGCCCTGATAGTCTTTTCTTCCCTTAAAGCATCACAAGCCAAGCATCCTTCATCCACATTTCTCTTCAGCATAACTGTTCCAAGCTCCACAGCAACAGCTCACTAAGCTCTGAGCCCTCAATGAAGTTGCAGTCTTCCCAGACACATATGGTTAGGTTCATCACAGCAATACCCCACTCTCTGGTACAAACTTCTGTTCTATTTTGCTTTCAATTGCTGTTACAAACCACTCTGACAAATACAAATTCTGTTCCAGTTAGCTTCTCTATTGCTGTGGTAAATACACTGACCAAAACCAACTTGGAGAAGAAAGGGTTTATTTGGCTTATAGCCCAGTCCATCATCAAGGAAAGTCAAGGCAGGAACTCAGGGCAGGAATCTGGAGCGCAGACCACGGACTAATACTACTTACTGACTTGGCTCCTCTGGCCTATGCTCAGCCTGCTTTCTTATTACAATACAGGACCACCTGCCCAGGGGTGGCATCATCCATAGTGGTCTAGCTCCTCCCACATCACTCAACAATAAAGAAAATACCCCACAGACATGGTTACAGGCCAATCCAATGGAGACAATTCCTCAGATGAGTTCCCTTTACCCAAGTGTATCAAGTTGACAACTAAAGCTATCCAGCACACCTTTTAAAGCTTTTATTGTCATAAAATAACACATATCAAATATATCTTTGATGTTCTAATCATATTCCTCATATTATAGGTGAATAAAGAATTTATAAGGAGGCAAATTAACTTACTTAAAGTAATAAAACCAGTGACATTGGGCTAGAGAGATGGTTCAGCAGTTAGGAGCATTGGTTGCTCTTATAGAGGACCCAGGTGCAGTTCCCAGCACCCACAGGGCTACAACCAACCACACTGTAATTGGATTGTTCCTCTGCTAAGCCCTGGCCCCACCTCCTTCCTCGTAGGCTTTGCAGGAGGAGCCTAACACATTAAGGGGCAAGGCTAAGGACAGCTGTGAATACACACTGGGAAGGAGAATTAGCCTAGCCACTGGGACCATAATAGGAACTCCAGGAGTAAAGCATGCTAGCTGTCTAGAGGCCCTGTTCAAAGTCTGTGGGGTGAGTCAGCATGTGTGGATGTGCGATGAGGCAGACCATGGGGTAAGATGGCACGAAAGCTGATAGGAACACCAGAAGCGATCAGGAACAACTATAATTGGAACTCTGAGAGTGAAGCGCAGCCACTGGAGAGGCATTCTGCAGGGTGTGGAACTTAGACAGTGAAAAAAATTTAGTGCAACACATACATAACTCCAGCTCCAAGGGAACTTGTTTCTATGGGCACTGCATGTCATGGGTGAACCTACATGCATGCAAAACACTCCTACAAACAAAATAAAATGAAAATTTTAATTAACAGAAAACAGTGAAACCTGCAGAATCAACACTGTTACCCAGAACTAGTTATTTCAGGCAGAAGTGGTACTAATCATCCCTGGAATTCTATAATATCTATAATATCTCTTATTTCTGCATTGAGATCATGGGGAAATAAGCTATGAACTGCATTTCTTTAAGACCTTAAAATGTACTTTCAAACTGATATAACTGAATATTAACAAAATAGCCACAATAATAAATACATGTGTCAAAATGATTCATTTCGCAAGTAAGCAAATTTGTATTTTTAAAAATCACTAACACAGCTAAGGTGAAATGCCTTTCTTTACTTATGAGAGTCTAAACAAAACAGTTTTTCCTGACACTACTTTTTGAAAAATTTATATCAAAGTCCACAGTTTATTTTCTAATTTATTCTACTTCTGTCTAAAGTAGAAACTGACTTCAGCTATTTACCTATAAGGAAATAGTCAAAGAAGTTTATTTTTACCTTTTAAAACATGCTTGTCATAATATATAACAATAAAAAGTAATAAAGTCATTTTTAACTAAAAAGGAAGTAACTCAGCAAACTATGGGAGAGTCACATGGTAGAGTGCTATGCAGCTATTAAATATTATGTTTTTAGAATTAATTATAAGTGACATAAAAGGGAAAAATTACAATATCATATAAATTTAACTTTTATTGTGGTATCTTTTGGTATATATTCATGAGGAATAGTGTGTGATCTAAATATATACAATGGGTAAAGGTATGTAACAGGTCCTTGTGAACTAATTGTAATCCACACAAATGTGCATAGAACACAGGAAGTTACTTGTACTGTATGAAGTTTCTTTGGTGCCTTTTATCCAAACTTACTCTGTTGTGTTTTGTTGCACCCTTCCCAGCCAATACTAATCACTCTTTAAATTCAGATCAACTTATTTTATATTGTACCTTAGAGAGAATATATACTTGTCCATGTCTATTTTAGTGCAATATGCTTCATTACCATTCATTTTGCTGAAAATGATAAGATTTCCTTAATATTATGTGCATAAACATCCACGTTTGTTTAGCTAATCATCCACTGATGGGCCCCCAGGCTGATTACATAGCTTGGCCCTCATAAAGTACTGGTACAAAAACATGGAGGTAAAGGTATCTCTGATATGCTGACTTTCCCCACTTTGGAACATATATGTAGAAGAAGGATGACTGGATAGTAGGTCTGTTTTTCGTGTTTTGAGGATCCTTCCTACTGTTTCCTACAATTACTGTACTAATTTGCATACTCCCGTTGAGTGCCATTTTCTCCATCTTTATGCCAGCATTTGTTATTTTTGTTCTTTTGTAGGTTTAATACACATTTCTCTGATAACTAATGATGTTGAGAACATTTTCATGTTTGTTAGCCATTTGTAGTACTTTTTTCTTTAGAAATATTTACTTATGTCCTTTAAAATTGACTTGTTTCAACTCTCTCTTCTTTGCCAAGGCTCAGGAACAATAGTGAAAGTAGAGGCAGAAAGAATGTGAGATCTCGATGAGGAGCAGTGCTGTGAGATGCTGTCTTCTGGATACAACATGACTATTGCACTCATGAGCTCACAGCAGCTGTGGTTAGCTGCACAAGACCTATAAAAGAGAAAGCCAGAAAAAATTTCAGCATGGATAGGGGAGGAGTTCTCCAGATCCCAGTCCTAACTGAGGAGCTGTTGGCATTTGATGGCTGCTGGGGGAAGGAGAATCATTCTTTGAGGTTGTGGCCACTGACAGTTTCATGTGGTCCACCAATAGATGGTCCCACATCCAGCCCGTGCACATCCATATGGCATTAATTGGACTTAGCAAGTTATTAAAAGAAGATGAAGAAGAAAAAAAAAGGAGGGGAGAGGAGGAGGAGGAGGGGGGGAGGAGGAGGATGACATGAAGCTAGGAGAGAGATAGGTTGGGATAGATCTGGGGGACTTGAGATAAAGAAATGGGGGGTGATGTTATTTCATTGTATATATACAGGCATGAAATTCTCAAAGAATAAAATTTTAATTGACTTATTTATTATTATAATTGAGCATTTGGATTCCTTGTATGTTCCAGATATTTATCCTTTATCAGACAAATAGATTGCATTTTTCTCCCATCCTTTAAATTTTCTGTTTACTCCATTTTTTTTGGACACGTCTTAGTTTGCTATAATCCCATTTACCTATTTTCTTTGTTGCCAATGCTTCTAGGGTTCCTAAACAAACAAACGTCCTAACAGTGTGCCTATATATTTTTTCTAGTCATTTTTTTAGTTTGTGGTCTTCCATTTATGTTTTTTAACCAGTTTGAGTTGAGTTGATTTTTGTGTGAGGTGAGACAGAGGCTAAGTTTCAGTCCTCTGTGCATGATTACAGGTTTCTCAGCACCACTGATTGGAGAGGCTGTCCTTTTATCGAATGTTATTTCCAATGTATAGTTTTGGCACCTTAACTGAGATTCAGTTCAGTGGAAAAGTATGGACATGCTCCTGTGTCCTCCATTCTGCCCCAGTGGTATTTGCATTGGCTCATAAGCCAAAGCCACACTACTTTGGCCCCTCCATAGCTGGAGCATGCATTAATAATGCATACTGCGACCTCAAGATGTCTGGGGTCCTTTGTGAATTCAAATGAGTATTAGGTTTGTGAAGAAAGTAATTTTTGTTGAATATATATTATATATATAAACTTTGGATAGTAAGATTATTTAACAATATTAATTCATATTCATTCATTCAATAATGAATATGAGGGCTCTTTCCTTTTATGTATTCAATTTCTTTCATTGGTGTTTGGTGATTTTCACTGTAGAGATGTCTCACATCCTTGATTAAGTTTCTTCCTTGTAATTTTTTTGGTAGCTATTGAGAAGGAATTGCTCCCCGGATATCCTTCTCAGTGAGTTCAAAATATATAAAATGCTACTGAGTTTTGTACATTGACTTTTTCTTAAACATTTTTTTAGTTCATCAGTTTTAATAATTTTTAATGGAATCTTTAGGCTTTTATGATATGTAGAATCATATCATCTACAAACAAGTAGACTTTGGTTTCCTCTCTGCATATGGCTTACTTTTTCCTCTTGGTTTTAACTCTGGCTACCACCTCCCAAAGCATTGTGAATGAGAGTCATTGGAAGTGACATCCTTGGGGCTGGAGAGATGGCTCAGCAGTTAAGAGCACTGGTTACTCTTGCAGAGGACCCGGGTTTAACTTCCAGCACCCACACGGTGGCTAACAACCATCCAGTTCCAGTTCCAGGGGATCTAACATCCTCTTCTGACCCCTGTGGTCATTGCATGGCATGGGTGCACTTACATACATGCAAGCAAAACACTCATACACATAGAATAATAATAAAATATTTTTAAAAAGAAGTGATATCCTTGACTTGCTCCCATGGAAATGCTGATCTCTATAATTGAACTGTATGTTAGTATGATGTTGTTTGTGGTTTTATTAGACTTAGCTTTGATAAGGTTGAGGTACTGTCGCACGCCCTCCAGCGACCACCCCGCCAGCAGTGAAGGTCGAGGAAGAACGACGACACGGTCAGGATTCTTCTGCAGGATAGCTTTATTGCATCTCGACAGGCAGTGCAAAAGCTTCTTAACAAGACCAGAAGACCGACGACGACCCAGAGCCCGTGGCTGCTTATATAGAGAATTGTTCTCGCCTAATACGTGGCAGGAGGTGATTGGATCATCTGATTCAAGCACCTCTCGCTCTAGGCGAGGGGAATTCCAGCGCATGCTCTTTGTGTGTTGTTTACTTGTACCAAGGCCGGATATCGACGCCATCTTATCTCAGGGCCTTTGTCCCAGGCCGCTCCCCATAAGGTACATTCCTTCTAACATCATTTGTTCAGGGTTTATCTCACGCAGAGATGTTTTAACAAAGGCTTTCTATGCCTCTATTGAGATGATGGTGACTTTTGTCCTTTCTGCAGAGATGTTGCATTTACAGCTACTAATTTTCATATGTTGAGCCATCTTTGCATCCTTATAATAAAGCCCACTTGATCACAATAATCTTTCTCATGTTTTTTTACCTAACGAGAGCCCCTCCTGGTGCAATGGGGTTACTTCCCCTCAGGGTGCAAGGGCCATCTCTTTTAGGATTATTGGTTTTGTCTGAGCATGTTCAACCAAACTGAAGTGGGGAATTCAGGTTCTAAAGCCTTTTTTTTTTAATTTGACTTACTAATACTTGAAAATATTGGCACCATTTTAATTACAGATATTGATCTGCTTTCTTTTATAGTTGTATTTTTTCTAGGTTTGATATCAGGGAAATATTGGTATCACAGGATGAATTTAGATCCTCCCTCTCCCTTTCAATTTTTAAGATTAGTTTGAAAGAATCAAAGTGAATTCTTCCTTGAAAGTTTTATAGATGGCCTCAGTGGAAACCATCTGATCCCAAATTTTTCATTGCTGGGATACTATTTACTCCTTATCAATCTCATTTTCTTTATTGGTCGGCTCAAGGCCAGTCTCTACATCTGAAGAGATACAACCAAGACAGCATAGCACTCATGAGATCATCCCAAGTAGTCATTCATTCTTCCACATATTTCACCACTCCACAGATATACATATCACAATCTCCCCCATCTCCCGATCAGATATACACCACCAACTCTCCCACATCCCCACCACAGACATACACATCACCATCTCCCCACATTTCCCCACCAAAGATACACACCCTCATCGACCCACCACAGATACACACACCACCATCTCTCCATCACAGATACACACACCACCATCTCTACTATCACAAGTGCCAAAGCATGAACAAAATCCACACCCTTGTAGGAAAATATAGGATGTCTCCTCCAAAGTCATTGGGATGTTTCTAAACCAATGTAAAATGGATCTTGAAGGACTATCTTTCAGATCATAAAAATAGAAAATTGTACAACTCCCAATAAAGTAAAACACCACAATATTTGACACCCAATAAAAATGAATAAGCAAATAATAACAAGATGATATAACTCTTACTAAAGAGGAAAGAAACCAATTAATTGAAACCGAACTAATAATGACACAATCAGTAGACAATAATAAGATACTTATAATTTTAATATGAATGTTCAAAACTTAAATGACTGTATGGATACTTTTATAGAAAAATTCGGTTATTACAATACCTCAGATGAACAACACCCTTAGTGAGATGGATGACTAAATTTTGCAAAGCTTTTAATTTTTTTTAATTGGTGAACTTGAAAATACAGCAAGAGAAACTACACAAAAGAAATACAAAAGGAGAGAAAGTCAAATAAATAAACAAAGCACACCACCAATGAACTATGGGACAGCTCCAAATGGTCTAATCTCTAAAGATCACAGAAAAACAGCAGAAATGTTTCTAAATTTGATGGAGTCATGGTTTGGATGAGAAATGTCTCCCATGGGCTCATGTATTTGAATTTGGTCCCTACTTAATGGTGCTGTTTGGGGAGGTTATGGACCGTTTAGGAGGTGAATCTTCCTGGAGGAAGTATGTCACTAAGGGAATAGTTTCTCACT
>NW_008359787.1:685293-734915 GCF_000622305.1 Nannospalax galili | reverse complement strand
CTCTCTCTCTCTCTCTCTCTCTCTCTCTCTCTCTCTCTCTCTCAAATGTGATCAGCCATCTTCCTTCTCTTGACTTCCTCACCATGAGGATTCTATCCTTCTGGAATTGTAGGTTAAAATAAACTCTTTCTGTGGGCATGGTGGTGCACGCCTTTAATCCCAGCACTCGGGAGGCAGAGGCAGGCAGATCTCTGTGAGTTCAAGGCCAGCCTGGTCTACAGAGTGAGTTCCAGGACAGCTGGGGCTACAGGGAGACCCTGTCTCAAAAAGCCAAAAAAAAAAAAAAGATGAAAAAGCAAAACTCTTCCTTAAGTTACATTTTGTTGTGGTATTTTATAACAACAGAAAAGAAACTAATACAATATGGGGAAGGGACTTGGCCTGTGTAGCTACAAATGCACAATCGTGCTCTAAAAACTCATTGTCTGGAAGAGAAACAGGTATCTTTAATAGTGCAACAGAATTTGGTGTCTCATGTAATAGAAGGGTGTAAGAGGAGGCAGTAGTCACAAGGAAGCATTTGAAAGGTAAGCTTAAATTTTCTATGAAAAGAAATCATGACCCAAGAGAGGATATAATAATCAGAATGAGTGACGGGGAGAAAAAGACACTCAAGTATGAAGTTGCAGAGCCAGAAGACTTACTCATCACTTCTGGAGAATATATAGTGTGAACAGTGGTAAAGGGTGGACTGGAGCTGACACAGTGAAGATGAAGGCCACAGTCATTTGCATTCTCTGCTAAGGTGTGCCCTAATACTGCAAGCATGGGAGAATGGGAAGGAGACAGAGAAATGATTATGAGCATGTGGTACTCTTCCAGAAGACTTGAGTGTGGTTCCCAGCACCTGTATCATATAGTTCACAACTGCTTGAGACTCCAGCTCCAGGGACTCTAATGCCCTCTTCTAGCCTCCACAGGCACCTGCACTGATGTTCACACATACACACAGAGACACACACACAAATAAAAATAAATCTTAAAACAAAAGAAAGCAATGGGAAGGAAGCTATGACAAGATTGTAATTGGAGAAATGGCTTTGTAAAATTGTTATTAATAAAAATACTAAATTGGTGTAAAGCCATGTCTAGAAGCAAAAGAAGCAATTAAAAGCGATAGCAATTGTCAGACAAGGAGTTAATGAAGTGTTGATCTCAGGTACCAACGGAGTAACAGAAGGAGACATACTTGAGGATAAATTCAGGTTGATATTTAGGAGCTAAAACAAGCAAGTATGGTATATTGCTGGCAGTGAGGAGGCAAAAAGAATAAGTAGGGAAGAATACATGATATCATGAATGTGCTGTTTGGAAGCAGAGATGGGCTGCAGAGTCTCTGCTTCTCCTGCAGCCTAAATGGTCTTGTGCTATTTTCTGAGAGTCACTCCTCCATCTGCTTTCAGTCTTGCAGATACTTGACAAAACATCTTGTTTGTTTTAGAAATCCCTCTCGTTCTTTTCATTGTGCTTCTTTTGCCATTACCTAGTTCTCATTTTAACATTTTCTTGGGAAGAAACAGTTTTCAAATGACTACAACTGATCCACCGTCTTGAACTGACAAGCCAGGGAACAAACATGGACCTTCTTCCTGACAGACAGCTGGTGAACTATTTTCACTTACTGATGGAAAGTTATGTCAGTTTTTCAGACAGTATGGATAGTATTAAGTATGTTTTAGCATTTGGATTCTAGTAGTATAATTGCTATGGATATTATGGGAGAGATTAAGTATGAGCTTTTAGAAATCAACCATTCCCCTATGCTTCTTTTCTATCATTTATTTTCTGTTTTACTTTACTTTGTTTAAGAAAGACCAGCAGCCTGTTCTTTTCCATTTCAGCTTAGTGTCAATGTCCACTTCAAGGCACTTCTGATTTCCTCAGAGAAGCCTTTCCTGAGCCCAGGGACAGTGGTTAGTGACCACGTGAAATAGAAAGGGCAGGAGAAGATGCCAAGTGCCTGAGAAGCAACTGGAAATCATTGCAGAAAGCTATAGAAATAAAGCCCCAAGGAACAATAGTAAGAACAAGACTAGTGCTTAACATCCAATGCCACAGAATATTCTGGAAATATCTTTTCATGGATAACAGCCTTGCAAAGTCACGTATATTGTCTTCTTTAAGTCTCTTCCACAAAGGGGAAGCATCACGTATACGTGAACTGAATGAAAACAGAGTGATAATCATCCCCAAAGATGAACGTCTTCCTGCTTAAAGGACAAATGAAGATTTCCTTTGACCTAAAAATGATGCTGACTTGATCTTGTTGATTTTTAGTGTTTTGACTTCTAACATCCAGTTTGACCACTCTAGTCTAGACCAATTGGAAATCATATTTTCTCCCAGATCCAGGAGTTCCAGGATTCTCAGAGTTCAATTGCTCTCCAGCATAATTATTCATTATTTTGTGAAATTGCCTCTCCAATTTCTTGGTATCTCCAACAGCAACAGAACCATATTTGCCAAAACACAATAATTTCCTGTCAGATACCACCAAAGGAAAATAATGGCACCATGAATATTCACATAGGAAAATGTAATTTTGCCTTTTCAGATACTGTCCAACACCTCAGAAAACACATCCTGTTCCAAACTTTCCACACTCACCAACCTGAGTGTCTTTCTGGCATCAGTAGCTCCCATCAATGTGCTAATGGACCATGACCTGGCAACTGAAGAAAGAGATAGCATTTTTCCACCAAATTTTCAGAATCCCTATTTCAATAATATCTGAGTTTCTTTTCCTGTTTCTATGATAAAATGCCTTGACAAAGAAACTTAAGGCTGAAATGGTTTATTCTGGCTCACAGTTGAAGATATAGATCATAACAGCAGGGAAGTCAAAGCAATGGGAGATTGAAACAGACAAACAGGTCACATCCACAATCAGGAGCAGACAGCAATGCACAGGTGCTGCTGCTTAGCGCCCTTTCTCCTTTTATATGGGCCAGGATCCCACTTAGGGAGTAGCCCTGCCCACAATGGGTGGGTCTTCCCACCTCAATTAACAAAATCAAGATAATCCTCCACAGGCATGTGCACGTATATCTCCCAGGTGATTTTAGATTGTGCTAAATTGATAACATACCCATCTCAGGTGAAAGGGCCTTGGGATTTTATGACAGCTGAGATGTGTTTCAAAGATTCCTGTGTCAAAGACAGGGCTTGTATTGGTAGGACAGGGATTTTGTAGAGTGCTCTTCTGGCCTCAGGAACTTGGGTGTTGGACTGACCTGAGACCCTCGCAGTGGCCGTGCCACACAGGGATGCAAAGGCAGATGGGGTGGGAAGAAGCCCCAAGATTTCCCAAAGAGTGGATTGAGTAGCTGGGTTGTACTGGATGCAAAGGATCAGGGAGAGGAAAGATAAGCCTCGGAGCCCCAGAAAGAGGCTGTCAGCCCCAGCAAGAGGCTGGCAGGTGTTGCAGGACCAGGGAAATAGAGGGAGGTGAGGGCCGGGCCAGGTCCAGAAGCGGTGCCCCCTGGGGCCCAAGAAAGGCACTAAGTTGATCTGGGTGAGAAGGGTCAGGAAGCAGTATTGGTTCCCCCGGTGTCTGGGGCCCCAAGTCTAGGGATGGCGCAGGTCCCAAACTAGGAGTAGCGAACAGCGGGGGAGATGGAAGGGTGAATGTGGCTTGGGGAGTCAAGGCACAGAGGGCTGCGGTATAGACTTACCCCAAGAGGCCTGAGGATAGGAGTGCAGGCTAGGAGAGTTAGCTGGTGGTGCAGGTCCAGGGACACAGAGAGAGGTGAGGGCGGGGACAGGACCAGAAGCAGTGCTCCTGGGGCCCAAGAAAGGCACTAAGTTGGTAGAGTGCTCTTCTGATCAATAGTAATAATCTCTCTTGAGTGATAATTATAACTTCTAAATTCATTGCCACCCTTTCATTAAGCAAAAATGTCCTACATTCATGTATTCTTTTATATTTTTTTATTTTTGAGTATTTCATACCTGAGTTCTATTTTGAAAACATTTCCATCCCTTCCAGTGCCCCCTCCACCTCCTCCCATGTCCCCTCCAATCCCTCTCAATTTCTTGTCCCCTTATTGGATTATTATTGTTACTTAAATTTATGTTTATAAATATTATACACACACTGAGACCATCTAGAAGTACTTATGTGCATCTGTTTAGGGCTATTTTGGAATAGATAATTTCTCAGGGAGCTAGTCCATCTCTTACTATCCACTGGGTGCCTGTAGCTCTTCAGCTAGAGGTACAGGCCTGTGAAATTTCAGCTACCCATATTGGCATGTGTTCTGATTTGTTTCTTCATTGCTGTGACAAAATACTCTGACCACTACCAACTTGGAGAGGAAATGGCTTATTTAGCTTACATATTCCGGCTCACAGTTCATCCAGGAGCCCAAGGTAGGAACTCAGGGAAGGAACCTGGAAGCAGGAGCTGGAGCACAGGCCATGGAGGAACACTGCTTACTGGCTTGCTCCCCTGGCCCCTGCTCAGCCTGCTTTCTTTTGCAACACAGGCCCACCTCCCCAGGTGTGGCACCACCCACAGTTGGCTCAGCCCTCCCACATCACTCATCAAGAAGATGCCCCTCAGACATGGCCATAGGCCAGTCCAACAGAGGCAATTCCCCAATTGAGGCTCCCTCAACCCAGATGTGTCAAGTTGATACTAAAGCTATCCAGCACAGCATGTCACTTAGTTTTGTCTTATGTAGATCTTATTTGGCTACCATATTATGGAAATTCATGGGTGCAGCTACCCCATCAAGTCTAGAATGCATTCACTAGCAGCAGGTGTCTTCTTCCTCTGGCTCTTATAATCTTTCCATGCCCTCTTCTGTGATGTTCCCTGAATCTTAAATGTAGAGGTTGTATTGTAGATGTCAAATTAGGGCCAGGCAACCCACAGTCACTTATTCTCTGCATCTTGACAAGCTATGTAACTTTATAATCATCTCCAACTGCTGAAAAATAAAATTTCTTTGATGAGTGGTGAGAGTTACATTTGCCTGGGAATATTAGGATATGTATTTAAATTATAGTAAGAAATTACTTAAGGAGTCTGAGTTTCCTGCTACTGAGAGCATCCAGACACTAGGATCTGCTTTTTGAACCTCCCTCATGGCATGACCCCTGTTTAGCAATCTGTGCACCTGCCTCAGCCTCAGAATCCCAGACCCCTGCCTGTCCTAAACCTGGCATACACATTAGCCTGTCCTGGCTTGCTGAAGGGAGAAAAAACAGCAAGAAACAATTGAACATATTGATAAAGTAGAAACTAAACAGACAGACTTAATGAAAAAGCCAGTGAGGAAATTTTGGAAGTAGAAAAGAAATATGACAAACACAGAGGACAAATTGATCACTAAATCCAAAATTTGGGAGTAATAACATTTGTCAACCATTCACAAGTGTCTGCACTGTTTTGGGAGGGGGATGGAGAGTGCTACATTACTTGCCAGGGTTGAAGTGACAGAATTTGAAGATACAAAATCAGGTTACAGAATAGATTTTTATTTTAAGAAAACTATTTACTTTAAAAATAAATTTCTCTCCAAAGAATTTGATCTGAATGAGAGGGTTGAGTCATCTTCAAACTCCAGTGAAATAAAATGGAAGTGTGGAAAGGATTCAATGAAACACTTAGGTCAAATGCAGAATAAAGCCAGCAGGAAGCGGCAATAGGAAGAGCCAGAGAACATCTTTACCTGGGTTACTAACCACTTTGATGCAGGTGCAGATAAATTCCGGAAGGTCTTTAAAGATGGTATTTGGCCCAAAACCCTGCAGTACTACTTGCTTCTTGATATGGATGATAAAGAAGGAAAAGGGGAAGGTGATGATGATAACGGTGATGATGATGATGATGATGATGATGATGATGATGATGAAGGATTGGAAGATAATGATGAAGCATCCCTGAGGATGAAGATGAAGATGATGAAGGGAGGAAGGAGAGGAGGATGGAGATAACTAATACAAAGAATGAACATTGTGGATTTCAATCTTTTTATTTTCTTTTTATTTTTTTTACTTTTCTCAGTCTGTGGAGTTAAAGTTTTTCCCCCAGCACCTCTTGTACTCAGTCACCCTGGTTTTGAGGTCGCTCTTTTCCACATATTTGGGGAAAATAACCTTGAGCAGAATACAATGGGGAAAGAATTTCCACTCTTCTGTTCTAAATTATTTTGATCCCACAGTGCTCTGTGGAGGGCAGCACATCCTGTTCCCTTGGCTGTCTGGAAGCTGAGAGTGCTGGGCCCCCTGATGTCTTGGTGCATAGAATCCTAGCTTTTTGCTTCCTTTCCTCGTATATTGGGCTTGGAGATTACACTGTGCTTCTATGTGAATATGGACAGCTATTATTTACCAACACCTGTCTACTCTCTTATTTAATAAAAAGAAAAAAAGTAAAAAAAAATTGAGCAAAGAAGGTCAGCAAAAGGTGTGTTTGAGACGTTTAGGTGGGTAAAGTGGACATTGTGACAACATGGCTTTCCCTTCAGCATGTTTAACTGTGATGTTTAACAGACATCCTTGGAGTTTAAGTTGACTCTTAAAATAAATTTTCTTTCATAGCAGTGTCCTGAGCCCTGCCACTCAGTGGAAGAATCCAAAGAACCTGTGGAACTTTATTTGAAATTGATTTTTTTTACATCCTTTATTGTTAAATTTATTTTTTAATTTTTTTTTTATTTTCACTACAAAGGAAAGATGATGCTCAGTTTTAAATGTTAAAGTATACAAGTTACTTTGTCACAATAAAACTGAATGTATACACAAAGGATTCCATGCTTTCCTCTCAGAATACATATGACCTTCCAAGTTTGACTTGTACAATAGCATCATGTCAAACTTTGTCTCCCTAACTTCATTTTTTAAAATATTTTTATTCATTATTTTTATTTTATGTGTATAAGTGTATTGCCTGCATGTACATAAGTGCACCCATCCTGTGCAATGCCTGCAGAGGTCAGAAGAGGGCGTCAGATGTCCTGGAACTGGAGTTATGAACTGCTAGGAACTGAACTCTAGTCCTCTGCAAGAGCAGCCAGTGCTCATAATTGCTGAGCCATCTCTCCATCCTGTAACTTTGTATTTTTTTAGTGTGTAACCCTTTTGATTATTTACTTATAATGTATATTTTTATTGAATTTTTGTGCATTTCATATTATAAATGTTAATCATATTTAGACCCTCTTCCCCATTCACATCCCTCATAGCCTCCTCCATCAGATTTCATGCATTCTGTCATATATGTTAAGGCCTATCAATTCAAGCTTTTGTACCCAGATGTCCCTCGGTGCAAGTTCATCCACTGGAGTCTAGTCAGCCTATCTGGAGTCACTCACTGAAAGAAGATCATCTCACCCTCACATAACAATACTCAGTTGTCAATAGTTCCTTGACTAAGGTTGGAGCATGCTGCCCATTTCCCCAGTTCTATGCTGGATTTTTGTCTGGGTTGAGTTTGCATGGGTTTTGTGCAGGTTGACACCATTGCTGAAAGTTCATGTGAGGAAGTTCCCAGAGGCCTGAAAGATTCTGTTTCCTTATGATCATGCAACGGTCCCTGAGGCATGGGTGGATGAAGTTTAATATAGGAGTCCTATCCAGCGACATTCACTCTGCAGTCTCTTATTCTGTACATCTTGGTCAGTTGTGACCTTCTGTATGCATTGCACTCTGTTACATGAGGAAGCTTCACTGGTAAGAATTGAGGGATACATTAGTATTCTCTCTACCTCCTGTTCTGCTATGTTCCATGAGCCTCAGGTGTAGAAGTTCAACCGTGGGTATGTCACCTAGGACTGGGAGCCTCTCAGACACATATTCTCAGTGTATGACCAGCTGTGGACCTCTGTAGTAGTCTCCACCCATTGCAGAAAGAAGCTTCTTTGATAATTGGTGAGAGATAGCTTGTATGTAATATAAGGATCCATACTGAGCATATAGTAAGAAATTACATTTGTCTAAGGATATGTCAGAGATTGTGTTTTCTCTGGGATCTATGACCTCTTCAGCCATGTGTATTTGGCTATGTTTACGGGGCCACTCATGAGTTCTCTCACATTGAGTGGGCTTTAAGTCCTATTAGATAGCTGCAGATTACCCCCAAGATAAAAAATGCCACTACTACACTGCTATAATTTGTTGTGCCAGTCACTGTTGTGATTATTAGACTTTTAAGCTGGGTGTTGGAACATTGATTTTTTTTCCCTTAGCAGCTTGCATAGTATCCTCCAGAACTATGAGAGCTAGTCTTCAGGACAGAGGCTTACAAGTCAGTTCCAGCTCCATTGCTCCAAGTCCTATGTTTGAGTATGTCTTGTCTTCAGCAATAGGGTCTTACTTCAAGTTTTGTGAGGTAAAAAAGGGCTGTGGCAATTGCCTGTGTTATCTAGGGAGTCTCTTGGACTACCTTGACTCAAAGGAAGGTTTCTCCTGTCTGCCACTGTGTTTCTTATTATATAGCCTTCAGGTATACACATATGCTCATGTTCTGATATTTTATATGCATTTTTTTAGTAAGGTGTGAGCAAATACATTTTCCTCTGGTTTTTTCATACCACCTAAGCTTTACCTTTCATCTCTCCCTATGTAACATCACTCCACCTTCCCCTGCTAAAGCAGCCCAATTTTCCCTTTGATAATCCTCCCTCTCTTGAGGTATTTTTTAATACAAACTTTTTAGGGTAGACGATGTGGGTTGAGTAAAGGAATCTGAATCATGTCTCAGCATCTCCACAGCTGAATAACATGGGCATACTTTGCTGCCATGGAATTGGGCCCTTGATTTTTAATCTAAATTTGGCATTTTAAAATGAGCCTTTAATTACCCAGACATTACAATAACAGCACCTGCTAACCATCACACAGACCTGTTTCTCTAATGCCGCCTGTACATGGGACAGTATGTGGTGTGTCTTCATTGTAAGTGTAAACTGTCAAGAGTAAGAAGTCCATGTTGGTGCTTAACAATAGTTTGTTTCTTAATGCCCAGGTATGTAGTTTCCCAGGTTTGCAGTTACCAGATGTGACTGTGTGAATCTGAATGGGATAAAATGAGTGTATCTGCTCAACACAGTGAATATTTTGCAGCAAATAATGTTTTGGGAAGTTACCTAATACATAAGATTTTTAATGCTGCAAAACAGAACTAAAATTAAATGCCACTTTTCAGAGATAAGTAACAGCCTGGTCAAAATTCAAAGCGCTTTGATGTGTAAAACTTTATAAATGTCTATCCATTTTGTTTAGATTTTCAAATTTAGTAGAGTATGGGTTTTTAATATATTCCCTTATAATGTTCTGAATCTTTTGGGTATCTGATATGATGTTTCCCATTTTATCTCTGATTTTGTTGGTTTGGATGTGTTCTTTCTTTCTTTGGTTAACTGGGCTAAGGGTCTACCTTGTTTAGCTTTTCAAAGAACCAACTCGTATATTCATTGATTCTTTGTATTGTTTTCTTTGTTGCTATTTCATTAATTTCTCCTCTGATTTTTATTATTTCTTCTCTTCTGCTGGGTTTGGGTTTTACTTCTTCTTGCCTTTCCAGCACCTTGAGTTGCAATGTGAGGTCATTTATTTGGGCTCTTTCTAATTTTTTAATGTAGGCACTTAGAGCTATAAACGTCCCTCTTAAGACTGCTTTTGAAGTGTCTCAGAGGTTTTGTTGTATTGTATTGTGCTTTTCACTGAATCATCCAGGAATTCTTTTATTTTTCTTAATTTCTCCTTTGACCCACTCATTGTTTAGGAGTTTGTTGTTTAATCGCCATCATTTATTTGGGCTCTTTCTAATTTTTTAATGTAGGCACTTAGAGCTATAAACGTCCCTCTTAAGACTGCTTTTGAAGTGTCTCAGAGGTTTTGTTGTATTGTATTGTGCTTTTCACTGAATCATCCAGGAATTCTTTTATTTTTCTTAATTTCTCCTTTGACCCACTCATTGTTTAGGAGTTTGTTGTTTAATCGCCATGAGTTCATGCTTTGACCCACTCATTGTTTAGGAGTGTGTTGTTTTATCGCCATGAGTTCATGTAGTGACTGAGACGTCTTCCAGTGTTGATTTTGAGCTTTATTGCATTGTGGTCTGATAGAATGCATGGAATTATTTCAATATTTTTTATTTGTCAAGGTTTGTTTTGTGGCCCAGTATGTGGGCAATTTTTGAAAAAGACCCATGGGATGCTGAGTAGAAAGCATATTCTTTGGTGCTTGAATGGAATATTAGAAAGATGTCTGTTAGATCCATTTGATGTATGGTATCATTTAATTCAAATGTCTTTCCATGTAATCTTTGTCCAGTTGACCTGTCTAATGAAGATAGATGGGTACTGAAGTCTGCTACTATTACTGAGTTGAGGTTAATCTGTGTCTTAAAGTCCTGTAGTGTTGTTTTTATGAATTTGGGTGCACCAGAGTTTGATGCAAATATGTTCAGGATTATAATATCTTCTTGGTTAATTATTCCTTTGATCAAAATGAAGTGGCCTTCCTTATTTATTCTGATTAGTTTTATTTTGAACTCTATTTTCACAGATGTTAGAATTTCAACCACTGCTTATTTCTTAGTACCATTTGCTTGGGATATTCTTTTCAAACCATTCACATTAAGGTAGTGCCTGTCCTTGAAGGTGAGATGGGTTTCTTGCAGACAGCAAAAAGATGGATTTTGTTTCTTAATCCATTCACTTAGCCTGTGCCTTTTGACTAGGGAGATCAGTCCATTGATATTTAAAGTTATTATTGAAAGGTGTGTACTTGTTGCCTTCACTTTGATTAGTTTTCATTCTTTGTCTAATTTTGTTTTTCCTCAATTATACCTTTGTTTATTTTCTTTTGTTGTCTTTGTTGTATAGTCATTTCTTTCTCCATTCTTTGTATTGCTTCAAGTATTTGAAGGGCTAGTTTTGTGGGCATGTATTCTTTCAGGCTATTCCTGTCATGGAAGATTTTTCTTTCCACCTCAATTGTAATAGACATTTTTTTGCTGGGTAGAGTACTCTGGGCTGGCATCTGTTGTCATTTAGAACTGGAAATACCTTGGTCCAGGCTCTTCTGGCTTTCATAGTTTGCATTGATATGTCAGCTGTAACTCTGATGGGCTTTCCTTTGTATGTGACAGTATTCTCTCTTTGTTCTGTACATTTAGTGTTTTTACTATGATATGCCAGGGGAAGTTTCTTTTCTGGTCCAGTCTATTTGGTATTCTATGTGCTTCTTGTATTTGTATGGGAATGTCTTTCTTAATTTGGGGAAATTTTCTTCTACAATCCTGTTGAAGATCTTGTCAACACCATTTAGATCTGGTCAATACCATTAACCTGAAATTCTTCTCCTTCTTCTATGCCTATGATACATAGATTTGGTCTTTTCATGGTATCCCACATCTCTTGCATATTCCATTCTGTGTTTTTTAAGTTTTTTCTAATCTTTGCTTGAGTGGTCCAGTTCTTCAACTTTATCCTCCAATGATGATATTCTGATTTCTATTTCATTCATTCTAGTGGTGAGGCTTTCCCTTGTTTCAAGTTTACTTATTGAATTTTTCACTTCGTTCTTCATTTCTGCCTGAGTTTTCTTCAGTGTTTTGATCTCCATTATGAATTTGTTCAGAAGTTTATCCCTATCTTCCTTTAGTTCTTTTATTTTTTTGTTCATGTGTTCTTTAAATTCATTGAGCTCCTTGATCATGTTTATGATTGTTCTTTTAAATTCTGTATCCTGAGTTATCTGCAGGGGTTTCTCCTTATAGAACTCTTCTACAGGACTGGTGGAGTTTGGTGAGGACTTTTTTTTTGTTGTCGTTCTTGTTTTGTTTTGTTTTTGTTTTTGCTTTCCATTTTATTATTCTTTCCTTGTGATTTTAGCATGTGGCTTTCTTTCATTGTTTGTGACTCTGATATGAAATTGAAGTTTGCTTCTGTTTGTATTGTTGGTGTGCCTTGGTCCTTTTCTTATTGGTTATGTAAAGCTAGTTGGTTCAGGTTTCAGGTTCTCTCAGGTTTTATTTTGGAGGGAATTGATGGCTTCAGATCAGCTACTCAGGAGCTCCCACAGAAGCACAAGTCAGGTTCCAGTCAGATACACTCAGACTTCTTTGTAAGTTTTGGACCACTACTAGCAGGAACTCAAGGAAAATTTTTGAGAAATTCCTTAAGGGGGCACCGATTTTAGAATTCTCAGTCTGTCTGCTTAGCTCTCAGCCCCTATGCCAGAGGGAGGCCAGAACAGGCACTCTGGCAGCCTGCCGAGATCTCAGCTTTATCCTACCAAAGGGCAGAGATCTGCCCAGGGACTTTAAATCAAGGGAACCACCAAGGTTAAACTAAGAAGAGATCAAAAGTTTAAATAGACCCATAGAATATAAAGAAATCAGAACTGTAATACAAAGCCTCCTGACTAAAATAAAGCCCAGGCCTAGATGGATTTACAGCAGAATTCCACCAGACATTTAAAGAAGACTTCCAACCATGCTACTTAAATTATTTAAACCATAGAAGCAGAGGAAGAACTCTCAAATTCCTTCTATGAAGCCAGCATCACTGTAATACACAAACCAGGTAAAGACAGAACCAAAAAAGAAAACTAAAGACCCATTTCCTTAATGAACATGGATGCAAAAATTCTCAACAAAATACTTGCAAACCACATACAGTTTGTACTGGACAGCTTTAGTGTCAACTTGACACACCTGGGTTGAGGGAGCCTCAATTGGGGAATTGCGTCCATAGGACTGGCTTGTGGCTATGTCTGTGGGGCATCTTCTTGATTGTTGAGTGATGTTGGAGGACCCAGCCCACTGTGGGTGGTGCCAACCCTGGGCAGGTGGGCCTGTGTTGCATAAGAGAGCAAGCTGAGCAGGGACCAGGGAGTAAGCCAGTAAGCAGTGTTCCTCCATGGCCTGTACTTCAGCTCCTGCCTCCAGGTTCCTACCTTGAGTTCCTACCTCAGGCTCCGTGAGGAACTGTGACCTGGGAGATGTAAGACAAATAAACCCTTTCCTCCCCAAGTTGGTAGTGATCAGAGTGTTTTGTCACAGCAATGGAAAAACAAACTAGAACACAGTTGTACATCAAAAAGATCATTCACCATGATCAAGTAGGCTTTATTCCAGAGATGCAGGGATGGTTCACTATATGCAGGTCAATAAACATTATTTAATCATATGAATAGACTCAAAGACAAAAACAACATTGTCGTCTCAATAGATGCAGAAAAGGCTTTTGATAAAATTCAACATACATTCATCATAAATGTTCTAAAAGGAATTGGACTGGATGCAACATACCTCAGCATAATTAAAGCGATATATGACAAACCCACTGCCAACATCATTCTAAATAGAAAACAACTGGAAGCATTCCCATTAAAATCAGGAACCAGACAAAGCTGTCCACTATCTCCACTCCACGTAGTGCTAGAAATGCATGATAGAGCAATAAGACAAGAGAAAGAAATTAAAGGAGTACTAATTGGAAGAGAGGAGATCAAACTATCCCTTTTTGCAGATGACATGATGCTATACCTAAGAGATCCTAGAAGTTCCACCAGAAAACTAGAACTGATCAACACTTTCAGCATAGTGGCAGGTTATAAAAATCAATCTACAAAAATCAGTAGCCTTTCTATATGCCAATTACAAGGAATTGGAGAAAGAGTACAGGGAAATGCTCCCATTCACAATAGCTGCAGCTGTTAAAAAATTAAAATATCTTGGAGTAAATCCGACCAAAGACACCAAAGATCTCTACAATGAAAATTTTAAATCATTAAAGAAAGAGATTGAGGAAGACACCAGGAGATGGAAGGACCTTCCATGCTCATGGATTAGAAGAGTTAATATTGTGAAAATGACCATCCAGTCAAAAGCAATATGTGGATTGAATGCAATCCCAATCAAAATTCCCATGACATACTTCACAGAATTAGAAAAAAAATCCATAAATTCATATGGAAGCACAAAGACCCCCAGATAGAAAAAGCAACTCCAAGGAAAAAGAGCAAGCTAAGGGATTACTGTACCAGTTCTCAAAGTATACTACAGAGCTATAGTCATAAAAACAGTGTGGTACTGGCACAAACATAGACACATGGATCAATGGAACATATTGAAGAGTGAAACCTGAGTACAAGCAATTTTATCCACCTGATATTCAGCAAAGGTACCAAGAATACACAATGAAGGAAAGATAGCATCTTCTATAAATGGTGTTGGCAAAACTGGATCTCCACCTGTAGAAGAATGAAACTAGATCCTTATGTTTCACTTTGCACAAATATCAACTCCAAATAGATCAAAAACCTCAATGTGAAACTGGAAATCATGAAACTATTAGAATAAAATATTGGCAATGACTTACAAGATGTAGGTTTAAGAAAGGATTTTCTAAATCTGACAGAAGTTGCTCAGGAATTAAGGTCAGCAATCAGCAAGTGGGACTTCATTAAACTAAAAGGCTTCTGTGCACAAAAGAAACAATCAAAAAAATAAAGAGAAAACCCACAGAATGGGAAACAATCTTCACAAGTGACACATCTGACAGAGGTTTAATTTACAAAATATATAAAGAACTCAAAAAACAAAGAATCAAGAAACCAAATGACCCACTTAAAAGATGGGCTAAAGATCTAAACAGAGAGTTCTCAAAGGAAGAAATAAAGATAGCTAAGAAACATCTTAAAAAGTGTTCAGCATCGTTAGTAATTAGGGAAATGCACATTAAAACTACCTTATGGTTTTACCTTACCTCAATCAGATTGGCAAGGATCAAGAGAACAAATGATATCAAATGCTGATGAGGATGTGGAGAAAGGGGAACACTCATTCACTGCTGGTGGGATTGCAAACTCGGGCAAAGCCTTTGGAATACAGTGTGGAGAACTTTTAAAAAACTAAAAATGAACCTACCATATGACCCATGTTATACCTTGACATATACCCAAAGGACTCATTTTATTATAGAGACACTTGTAAAACCATGTTTGTTGCTGCTCTTTTCACAATAGCTAAGAGATGGAAGCAACCTAAGTGCCCCTCAACTGACAAGTGAATAACAAAAATGTGGTATATTTACAATGGAGTTCTATTCAGCAGTAAAGACAGATAAAATAATGAAATTTTCAGGTAAATGGATGGATCTAGAAATTGTTATAACTAAGTGAAGTGACACAGACTCAGAAAAACAAAAGAGGTATGTTCTCCCTTATTTGTGGATCCTAGCATGAAATCCTTTCATATTCTATGTTCTTTTAATAAGACGATGCTGTACAGCAGTCTGTTCTGTGTGAAATAACTACCATCGTCACTACTGTACTTGTGTCTGCTTGCTAAATATCTGCATCCCTGTTCAGCATAGAAGAAGCCAGAGCAGTCTGTGTCCCTATTCCCTATTGGCAATTTGGGTAACCCCTTCAGAGGATGCTGTGATAAGAATAGGAGGTAGGAATTGGGAAAGCAGTTAGGGTAAAAGACCCCAAATAAAAGTAGCTAGTTTCTTGACTAAAAGTAAAAATGTCCTTGGGCCTCTTAGCAACATACTCTGTTCCAAAGGCCAAAAATGTCAAAAGTATTTGGGAGCTCTTATCTAATCCCTAAAAGATTTTAGTTACCTCTTCAGAGGGAGGAATGTTAAAGTACCCAAAAGTCCCACAAAAAGATCAAAAATAAACAAATAAATGAAAGAAAGAAAGAAAGAAAGAAAGAAAGAAAGAAAGAAAGAAAGAAAGAAAGGAAGGAAAGAAGAGAGAGAGAGAAGGAGGAAGGGAGGGAGGAAGAGGACAGAAAATTGTCAGAAAAAAAGTGATGGGGAGATATGGGAGGTGTTGGAGAGGAGGGAGTGGGCATGGATTTGATCAAAACACCTTATGTGCATATATGAAATTCTCAATAAAGATTTTTTTAGAGTAAAAAAACTTTATAAATGGACTTATTCCATCAATAAACAAAGTGTAACCCAAATCTGTCTCAATGGAGAGTATGTAATTTCCGAACAGGTCTCCATTTAGTGAATATGATACTGTATACAGGTCAGCAATCTTGCTGACTTTTTTTTGCCCCTGATGTCCCTTGGCATGAGTTCATCCATGGGATTCTAGTCAGCCTATCTAGCATCACTCCCTTAAAAAATACCAACTCTGCCTCACCCAGCAGTGATCAGCTGACAATAGTTCCTCAGTTCAGATTGAGACACAAACTGAACTCAATAGGCATTAACATCTATGACAGAATGCATAAAACCCAGTGGGAGAGCAAGAAGGGATGCAGATAAGGGAGGACATCTAAATATAATCAAGATGTATTGTGTGAAATACAAAATATTCAGTAAAATATATTGGAAAAAAAGATTTTTTTCGAAGAAAGTACATTGGTCTATGAAAGTGGCAGTAGTAGGTTCTTCTCTAGGGGCTATGACCTCCCCAACCATGTAGATTTGGCTGTGTTACAGCACTAGACATAGGATGCCTCCTATTAAATGGGGTTTAAGTCCTATTAGATAGCAATTGACTACCCCGAAGATAAAATTGCCACTATTGCATGAATTTATTGGGTCATATATTTTCATGACTCTTTGGGGATTTTTTAGTTATAGAATCAATTAGCTATCTTTGTATTAATTTATTCTCTGCATGAAACTTTTATGTTAAATTAATCCTCTCTCAAATGTATAGGTTGCAAAGATTCTCTCCCTTTCTGTGGGCTTTCTCTTTGCTAGATTGGTTCCTTTGCTGTATAGAATCATTTTAGTTTAATGACATCCGAATTGTAGATGCCCTTAATTCCTGCGCAATATGTTCAATTTAGAAAATCCTTTCTTGCAGCTTTATTTTGTACAGTATTGCCTATGTTTTCTTCTAACAGTTTCAATGTTTCATGTTTCACACTGAGGTCTTTGATCCATTTGGGGTTGATTTTTGTGCGGGGTGATAAGACTAGGTAGAATTTCATTCTTCTACATGCTTAGATCCAATTTTGCCAGTACTATTTGCTGAAGATGCTGTCTTTCCTCCAGTGTGTAGTCTTGGCACCTTTGTCAAATATCAGATGGCTATAATTGTGTATACTCATGCTTGGATCTTCTATTATGTTTAATTGATCTACAAGTCTGTTTTTGTGCAAGTACCATGCTGTTTTTATTACTATGACTCTGTAATATTGATTGTAGTCTGGTATGTAGTCTCAGGGTTGTTTTGGCTATCTGGGGTCTTTGGTCTTTCCATATAGTTTTAGGGTTATTTTTTCAATTTCTGTGGAAAATGTCATGGGTATTTTGATTCTTACTGCATTGAATATGTAAATTACTTTTGGTAGAATAGTAATTTTCAAAATATTAATTCTACCAAGCCATAACCATGGGATGTCATTCCATCTTCTACTGTCTTGCTCAATTTATTTTTTCAAATCTTTAAATTTTTCGTTGGAGCTCTTTCACATCTTGATTAGGTCTATTACTAGATATTTTCTGAAAGTAGTGACCATTTCTAGAAATTTTGTTTCAAAAGTTTGGGTATCTCATGTATAATGCTGTGTCATCTGCAAATAAGGAAAATTTGACTTCTTTTCTAGTTGGTAGCCTTTTAATGTCCTTCTCCTGTCTTTTTGCTCTAGTTAAGGTCTCAAGCACTATATTAAAAAGGAATGGGGATAGTGACAGTCCTGTCTCATTCTTAATTTTAAAAGGAATGGTTTGAGATTTTTTTCCATTTAAAATGATGTTGGCTGTGGATTTGACTTACATAACCTGAATTATATTAAATTAAATTCCTTTGAAAAATATCGCCCCAGGACTTTTAAAGTTCTATTCTGTCTAGGACTTTTATCATTAAGGCACATTGGATTTTGCATCTATTGAGATGACCATGTGATTTTTTTTTCTTTGAGCTCATTTATATGATTTATCACAATCATAAATTGATATGCACCAAATTCTGACATACACAATTTCTTAACAAGAGTACTATAGGACTTCAATACACTGATTAAGTCCAACTCAGTAACACTAAGTGATTGCAATACTCCACTGTCTCCAATAGATGGGTATAGCCTGAAAATTACTCTTTCCTCTGAAAAGAGTGGGTGATTCAGGGCACCCTGGGAAAAGGGGAGGAGCCATGGCCATATTGGAACTTGGAGGGAGGGGTGGAGCAGCCACCATATTGGAGCATGGGCAAACACAAGCGAGAGACCAGGGGCAGGAGACAGATGGTGCATTCATTTTAAATATGGAACCTATAAAAACTCATGTTTTTGTAAGTCACCCCCTCCCAATGTCATATAAACTATGCAAATTCAAATAGGAAGTCCTATGTTGGTCTGTCATCTCTGGAGCCTCAGAGGGCATGAGCACAAGTCTCCCAAGAAGGGGGAGGGAAAAATTTTAGCAAAAAAATTGGTGTAGAGCGGCTGGATAGAACCTCAGGAGTCTTGCAAAAACATGGGGATATGGTCCTTGGAAAGCATCACAGTTCCAGCAGCGTCTGGTGAGCCAATGGAAAGTGCGCAGGGTTCAGATTCCCAAATCCAGAAGGGCAGAGATGGGCCCTGAAAGGAATCCTGAGAGGTAACACAGCCCATCTAGGAGAAGCTGGCAGCAACCCAGGGGAGAGGATGGCCAAACCCCATATGCTTATGGGTGTTACCTATGGTCACATGTGTTATACAATGGATCATAAAATATGTAACTAAGATGACGCGGGCCATGCAGATGCAGATGAACTCAAAAAGGCAAATCCCTAGGCCACAGCTGTGCTGTAAATGTGAGAAAATAGTTCAGTTTCTTGTATGTGAAAATTCTTTAAAGAACATAGAGAGAATAGAGAAAATTTTACAAGCCTTGGAAGCAAGAGGGGACTCCAGAGAGGGGGCGTGGCCACTTTGCATAATTAAACATTTGTCTGAAACAAAGGCAGCCTCAGGAGAGGCTGAAAAGGCTGAGAAGTTACTGGCAAATTCAGTCTCCACCTCAGAACTTGAGAGAGAGAAAAAATGGAAGATTTTAACTTGTGTAAGTTTAGGGGACCAAGAGTCCAAAAACCCAGGAAAAAAGAATAGCTAAGAGATGGAAGCAGCCTAAGTGCCCCTCAGCTGACATGGGTAACAAAAATATGGTGTATTTACAGCAATGGAGTTCTAGACAGCAGTAAAGAAAGATGAAATAATGAAACTTGCAGGTAAATGGATGGATCTAGAAACTGTTATACTAAGTGAAGTAACACAGACTCAGAAAAACAAATGACATATGATCTCCCTCATATGTGGATCCTGGAATCCTTTTAAATTCCAGGTCCTTTTAATAAGATGATGCTAAACAGCAGTCCCTTCTGAATGAAATAACTACCATCATCATGACTCCAGCTAAGTCTGATCGCTAAACAATTTGGCTTGTTGATGGTTGTGCTCATTCATTAAAAAGGGCCAAGCAGAGTCATTGGACCATATCACATTATCCAGCCACTCTTCCCAGCCAACTGAATGTAATTTGACCCTAATCACACATGGCCACCTGAATTTGGGGAGGGCTGAAGTATACAATCTGGGGAAGGCTAGGAAGAGAAGGCTTGACTCATATTAGGTAAAGGATTAAAGGATTTCCAGTGTGCATACCATCGGGTCATACATACACCTCAGCAACCCCTCAGTTATCTTGGTAAGCTAAGCTCAATAAATTCATTGGTTCCCCAGTGAAACTTTAATCAAACATTGGCTCAACACTAGAACCTTGAAAGAGAATATGCATTGGTTAGCATCCAAAGAAAAAGAAGTCTCACAACAGATGGAAAATCTATTTGTTAATGCTATTGTGTCTCATAATTATTTTAAAAAAGAGCTAGGCATGGTGGCACATGCATGTAGTCCCAGCACTTGGGAGGCAGAGGCAGATGCAGGCGGATCTCTGTGAGTTCAAGGCCTGGCTGGTCTACACTGAGTTCCAGGCCAGCTGGGGCTACAGGGAGACCCTGTCTCAAAAAGACCCCCTCCAAAAAAATAGAAAGAAAGAAAAGAAAACGAGAATGTTAAGAGGATATGGGAATGGAGATATTTTCTAAAATAGAAAAAAATGAGAAAGCCTAAGCAAGTGATGAAGGTCTGTTTAGGTTTGTTATGATATATAAAGGATGAGACAAAAATAACATACACATAAGCTTAAAATGTCCATGGTCATAGTTTAGTCAACTAAACTGTATATATAAACTAAAATATATATATATTGATAAACTAAAATATATATCTAGTCAAAGTTTATCTGAGAATATTTGTGTTTTTTACCCAAGACTTATCTACATAGCACATGATAATTAAAAGTACCAGACTGGTGAAACTAACCTTATTGGATATTTAACAGCCATAGTTTAGGCCTATATTAATGCGGTCAGAGGGACTTAAAGAACAGTTTTTGACCCTTGCCCTCCAAGGTCAACTAAGTTCCAGGGGACTATGGAACAGCTCTCAAAATGTCCTGTAATGGTGGTGAGTCACCTGTCCTCTTGTTCAGTGAGGCCATGGAGACCCCAGGAGATGGACTTGAACCAATGGCCAATCTACAAAGAGGACGGTCAACTCAGAGGAAACATCTCATTCCTGCTTCCAAGTGAAGCCAGACATGGTTGAGCAGGGCCTTTGACTTATCTTCACATAGATGGAACTGGTAAAAGAAGGGAGCCAGGGGCTCCTCCCAAGCCCATGTGACCCCTGAGGAACAGATCCTCAAATGACCTTAAGTGTAAAAATAAATTGATTTTTTGGGGACAACTATATGGTCTTAAACACCCAAATGGAAAGTACAACCAAAAAGTAAGACCATCAGTATATTTATTTAAGAGTCCATGTGTATAGCTAAAGGCTACATAACAAGAAACAATGCCAGACAGGAGATACCTGCCTTTGAGTTATTGGCCAAGGTGTTCCTAACCAGAAAGTGCTGCTCAGATGTAAGACTTCAAATCTTGGTCTCCAATACTGTAGTGCCCACCTGTAGCTAAGGGAGACAACCTGCTATTGCTCTAAAATAATGGATAACTTTGTTTTCTCCCCCTATCTAGAAGCCTTTGAGAGGGAACTGACACTGATTCTAATCACTCTAACAGCTATCAAAATATCTGAAAGCAAATCCTGAATCCCTCACACTACAGTCCAGCCTTGGAAGACAAAAGAAAAATGAGGAGGAACCCAATAGAGGGATGCTTTTGGAAGCCCTTATCAAGAAATTTCAATGGACTCTCATATGAACATTTGAAAATTCCCTTATTCTTTTTTCTAGAACTTGTAATACTAATTACTCTTGCCTTTACTTCTCCTTCACATCTCCTATTCGCAGTCCAAAGACTTTCTTTTCCTCCTTGAGATAAGAGTTATGCAATTTTGGAGTCTTTTAAATAGATGCACTGAAGGAGTACTCCAGTTGCCTTACCCTGCATCCCTCTTTAGCATGGAAGAAGCCAGAGTGGTCTGTGTCAAGATTCCCTATTGGTAATTTGGGTAACCTCTTCAGAATATGGTGTTATAAGAATAGAAGGTAGGAATTCACAAGGCAATTAGGGTAAAAAGACCCCAAAGAAAAATTGCCAGTTTCTTGGCTAAAACTCACAATGTCCTTGGGCCTCTTAGCAACCTACTCTGTTCCCAAGGCCAAAAATGTTGGAAATATTTGAGAGCTTTTATCTAATCCTTAAAAGATTTTAGGGTTACCTCTTCAGAAGTGAGACTGTTAGAGTAGCCAAAAGCCCCATAAAAAAAAATTTAAAAAGAGTACATAAAGTTATCAAAAAAAAAAGTGATGGGGAGATATGGGAGGAGATGGAGGGGAGGGAGTGGTCATGGATTTGATCAAAATGCCTTATATTCATGTATGAAATTCTCAATAAGGCTCCAGTGGGAGGGGCTATGGGAGGGTGCCATTTGGGAAGTGGGTGTATAGATGAATAAAATTGTGTGGGATGTTCCGTATGATATACACACCAAAAAATCAACAAATTAAAAACAAAAGACATATTTGAGGAGGAAGCATAAAATTTTACTTCATGTTAATTAGTAGAGGTGATAAACATTACCATTGAAATCTACCTGAAGACTTTATATCCATAGACAGGTACCAAGGATCTGACTGTAACCAACAGTGACTAGTAATAATCAGATTCATAGAGATTAAAGGCACATGTGCAAACATCTAAGCGTTAGTAGCATTAAAAATATATGAAACAGCTGGGCATGGTGGCGCACGCCTTTAGTCCCAGCACTTGGGAGGCAGAGGCAGAGGCAGGGGGATCTCTTACAGGGTTTATACTGAGTTCAATATTGTATAACTGTATTAATTCAACTGTGAACCTAAAAATTTACAGCCACTTTTGAAAGAGATGTATCCTTCCTCTGGAAATTGTTACTGAATTTGTTAAAGCTGTAATTAATACCTCTAATCATGTAGCTCTTAAATAAAAACAAAAATAAATAAATAAAAATTATTTGCTTTAAAAAAAAAAAAGAAACAACCTACAAATAAAAGCAACTAAAGCTGCCCCTCAGATTCAACTTTTGGTACAAAAAGAGAAAAAAGTTAACAGGACTATAGCTAGGAGAAAATACACCACACTGGAGCTATTGAAACTAGGAAAGACTTACAAGCAAGCAATCAAAGAGCCCTTCACCATGTGGATTGTGAGGGTATGAGAAATGGGAGAAAATAATGCCAGTCTTCAGAAGCTTCACAGCTGAGTTATGTAACCACCCATCTGTCCTTGTGACATAGACTACTCAACCTAGGCCAATGCAGCGGGGAGCAGTCCCTAATTAAACATCTTGTGCAAGGCATTGAAGATACATGGCCATCACCAATGGAGGCTCCCATGATTAACAGGGGCTGGAGGACTCTAAAGGAGGGACAGGCATTACTGAGAGAACTAAGAATGAGAAAAGCAATATATAACACCCAGCTCACTAGGCCAGATAAGACTGTGTTCACCAGAGATAAAATGGAAAGCGCAATTCAACTGGGACCTCGAAAATAGTATAGAGCTTTAATGAGTTACTAAGTCCCTTAATGGGATAGAATATTTGTAAAGTGAGGGAATCTCAGACAGATATAAGTAAAACAAACCAGAATTTAAAACATGTGTGTAGAATTATAGAACAACCTACAAAAGATATAAGAAAGACTAGACAGAAAAAATGGTCCATTTGGGTTACTCAAAGACAACTGTGGCAAGATTTATGTCAAGCCCAAATTCCCAAAGAAAGAAATGATAGAAGACCAAATTCCATACTAAGCTCTTTCTGGGAGGCTTTAAAACCTGAAGAACAGTTTTCAAAAGACATTCAAAGGAGAAAAACTGTCCCAGGGGTGGTTAAGGATCCCCAAAGATTAAATAAGGTGCATTTCTCTCCTGAGAATAGCTATGCTAGGGGTGGAGGCGGATTTTCTTACCAGGGCCTCCCCAGCAGCCAGGTATGATCAATGGAAAGGTGGCAATGGAAAGTCAGTCAGCCTTCCTGACTCAGGGAACCAACAGGTTCAGCAAGGACAAGAGAGACCCTCTGCCTCAGTCTGGTACAGGGTCAGGCAACTGGAGCCAGCACCTGTAAATATATCAAGGATAAAAGAATACAAAAGGACTCCATGTAAGATCCCCAGTATGCAGAATGACTCCAAAGGGATAACTAAAGATAGTAATGAACTAACCAAATTAATGCCTCTTACCCATGCTATGGTACCTAACAAAGATCTATGGAGAAAGCAATTAATAGGAATGGATAAAAGTTTTCCATGCTGAGCCAGACCTTGTCTGCAATTGATTTAATATATAATGTTAACCTTTGAGTGTTTTACAGATGTGAAACCCATTTGAAAGATACCCAAAGAAACAAAAGTCAACTATAGCTGTAAGATTATTGGGAGTTATAAGGTTGGGTAAGATAAAAACAGAGGCTCCCAAAACTGTACAGTACCAGGGGTGTTGCTGAAAATACTGCATGATATGAGCATAGGAGAAGAAGAGATGGAGGCAAGACTAAGCTCAAAACTCCATGCCACTGGATGGATGACTTCCATACAACTGACAAATTTCTAATTGGAAAAGGCCTGCTCCTAGAGGTGGAACACACATCTGGTGCTGCAGATCCAGCCAACCCCCTATGTCAGAGAAGGCCACGGGCCCCAGCAAGGAACCCATTGCAAGTATACTGTTTAGTGAATATGGTACATCTACTAGGACATCTTCTAGGCATTTGTATTTACATTCATGTTTGTTTAGATGTGTCTACTTCCTTCCATTTGTCTTTATAATAGGGGAAACACCACTGAGATAGATCAGTGGTCATATCTTGAAGACAAATGATTGGGAGGCCCAAGAGATTGATATCTTGCCACAGTACAAGAGAGATCGCCTTGTATCGGCCACCCTCTCCAGGGCTCAGGGAAATTTGCAGAAGAGATGGCAGAAAGTTTGTAAGAGCTGGAGGAAAGGGGAGTGTAGCTCAAAAATTACTTATTCCTCTGAAAAGAGTGAGCAACTTGGGGCACCCTGGGAGAAGGGGTGGAGCCGCCGCCATATTGGAGCATGGGCAAATGCAAGCAAGAGATCAGGGACAGGAGACAGATAGCGTGTGCATTTTAAATATGGAACCTATAAGAACTGTGTTTTTGTAAGTTACCCCCTCCCAAATGTCATATAAAATATGCAAAATTCAAATAGGAAGTCTTATGTTGGTCTGTCAGCTCTGGGGCCTCAGAGGGTATGAGCATGAATCTCCCAGGAAAGGGGAAGGGAAAAAATTTAGTGAAACATCAGGTCATCTGGACAAAAAAATAACCAGAGAACAACAGAATTAAATATCAGACAACAAATGAACCTAACAGAAAACTACAGAATATTCCACTCTAACACCAAAAAAAGGAAAAAAAAAAACACACATTCTACTCAGTGTCTCATGGAAGTCTCTCTAAAATAGACCACATATTGGGAAACAAAACTAATCTCAACAAATACAGAAAAATAGAAGTGATTCTGTGTTGCCTATGCAATAAAGTTTAAACTCAAGAGCAAAAGAATATCTTGTAATTACAGGAACTCAAGGAAATTGAACAACACATACTTGAATGATGAATGAGTCAAAGAAGAAATCAAGAAAGAAATAAAAATATTCCTGGAATTAGGTTAAAATGAAAACACAACCCAATAAAACTCCATGCATTTTTTTTAGTATTTCAACAACAAAAGTATCAGTAGAGAAGGCAGAAATGTCCATGTAGTTTCAATGACAGGTCTCATGTACTTCTAAAATATATTACTATTAATCTTTGAGAATTTGATACATGCATTCAATATTTTTAAATAATTCAGGATTTTTAAAAAATATTTTATTATTTTTATTTTGTGTGTATGAGTGTATTGCCTGAATATGTGTAAGTGCACCAATGTTGAACAATGCCTTCAGTAGTCATAAGAGGGCATCAGATCCCTGGAACTGGAGTTACAGATGGTTATTAGTCACCATACGGGTGCTCGGAATCGAACCCAGGTCCTCTGCAAGAGCAGTCAGTGCTCTTAACTGCTGAGCCATCTCTCCAGCCCCATACCATATTTTTTATCATAGTCACATCCCACCCTTCCACCTAACTCCTCCAAGATCCTCCCTCTATCCCCCAGCCCCCTCAACTTCATGCCCACTTCTGATTTTTACAACACATCTAGTCCAGTTTGTGCTGCTCATATATTTACATGTGTGGTACCACCTGTTGCAGCATGATGATCTATTGGGGTCATACTCTTACTGACTCTCCCTCCCCTGGAATCCATCAATTGTCCATAGCGCCTCAGTTAGGGATAGGGCTCATGAGTCCTTTCCCATTCCATTCTAGAATGGTGACCGACTTGATCCTGTTCCAGTCTTGTGCAGGCAGCCATAGAAGCTGTGAATTCATAAGTACAGTGGTCCTGTCATACCAGGAAGATACTATTTTCGCCTCTACACTATTTCCAACCCCTTTTCCATGATGGTCTCTGAATCTTAGTGATGGAATGTGATAGAGATGTCTCATTTGTGGCTGAGCACTCCATTGACACAGTCTCTGCACTTTCAACAGTTGTGAGTTACTGTATTATCCATCATACACTGCAGAAAGAAACTTCTCTGTTAATGTCTGAGAGCTACACTAATATAGGAGTATAAAATATTAATTTAGAAGACAGTTTGAGATTATATCCATTTAGAAAAATAATAGGGATAATAAGTTCACTCCCAGAGCCTATGAGCCCTACAACAATGGGCTCCTGGCTCAGGTTTACAGTACCAGGCATGTGATCCTCCTGTGAGGCAGGCATTAAATCCAATCAGAAAGCAGTTGTTTACCACCATAACATTCGTGCCACTATTTCACTATGAGCATATCTTGCCATGTTGGTCATTATTGTAACTCAGAGTTCATAGCTGGGTAAAAGAATTCACATATTAAGACTCTTGCTTAAGTCTGTAAGCCCTGGTGCCATGATCTCAATACGTAGACTAAGTGATGAGTTCAATCTGTTATTCTTCAATTACTAGGCTAACTTTTACTTATTTAACAAAATAAGAATAACAGCTTATTTCTCTTGTATGTTCACATGGACGAAGAGTGAATTTTAAAATGTACTAAGTATCTACTATGTACCAAAGCCTAGTACTGCAGAGTTTTAAGCTTTGGTTTTTCACAATGAAAGATGCTATTTTTTTCAATTCTTATAGCAACTCTATGAGGTAGATAAAGTAATTCCCATGTCACAAAATTAGAAACCTGTTCTTAGACAAATCTAATAACTTACTGAGCCCCAAAAGCCCACAAATAGCAGAGCTGGGATTTTAATCCAAGTCAACTGACTATATAGCACCACATTACCTGTTCTTTGGGGCCACTATACATGCATACAATTATTTTTCTAGTTGTTTTCTCTAGTAGAATCCTGCACATTTCCTATTAAACCCTAATTAATATACCACTATTTCACTACTATGTTGGCTTCCATATTTATCATCCACATCACCCACTATACAATAACTGCACAAATACAGAGAGCATGGTCATCTTTTATTAATTTGTATCCCAATGACCTGGACTAGACAAAAGACATTCAATAAATACTTGTGGAAAAATAAGTAGATATCAAAGCTAGTCAACTCATGGGTTCCTTATTATACTGGGTTATGTTGCCTCTGACGTTTGTTCCCCATCCCCATCACTCTGCAATCCTAGACACAACTTTAGTCTTCTCTCCCCATCCAAATTTAACAGTCAATAAGAAAGCACATCTCTCCCCAAAAGCTTTTCCTTTTCACAGCGAAATATTGAGTCTTCTTTGTCTCTAAATTGCTGTAGCTTGTTTTCTGTTCCATTCCATTGCAGCCCCTTTGTTAATTCCTTTCTTTATGTATGCACTCTATCCTAGTGAGTGTGAAGGGATTAATCTTTCCTTCACCTCCAAGATAAAAGAAATGTGCAGAAAGGGCTGAAGATGTAGCTCAGTTGGTAGTACTGGTATTGTCTTCATGCAGTGCTCAGTCCAATCCATAGCACCACATAAACCTGGCATGGTAGCTCATGCCAGTAATACCAGGCACAATTAGAGGCAAGAGGATCAAGAAGCTCAAAGCAATCCTTTGCTACATACCCAGTTCAAAGGCATCCCAGGATACAGAAGACCATGTCTTTAAAAAGGAGGTAGATAAGAAATATGAAAAAAAGGATTACATGTTACAATTTCTAATATTCTTCCCCGCATAAAACTAGTATTTATTAGTTACAAAGTAGGTTTAACTATGTACTGAAAAATGAATGAATCCTTAAAATGCATTTAAAAAAGATACACAAAAAAATAAAACACACATACACAAAAAGCGTGAAAAGGCACAATGTCAAAGGCAAGTGTTCTGTACTAACCAGAGAGATCTAGGCTATGGGTGTGAAGTAAAGTCTGGGGTCTTTGCTACCAGGGAGACTGGTTATTTAGCTTTAGGCTTTGCTTTTGCCTGAAGAAAGTAATAATCCCAAAAATGTGTAAAAAGAAAGTATACTGGGGGCTAGGGGGACCAAGAAGAACCTTTGATTCTTTTCCCAAGAAGGAGTTTATATTCCTCCCTGGACCCCACCCTCCTTGCAAGAAGAGGAGATCAAGCCTGGAAGCAGACCTTGCTCTTTTAGTCTCTTTTCCTCCTTCCCTGGAGCTTTCTATCACTGCCTACAAGTAAAGACAAAGAACAGAAACAATGAGATTTCCAGATAACTCTGGCTGTTACTGCCTAAAAAACACAAAAATAAATCATCTGCCTGATTTCATCCTTCTCATCCGCCTGAAGAGAAAATTCAACCTTTCCAACCTGTCTTCATTTAGATTACGAATAAACACAAACTGCATGCACTCTAGTTGAACAGACGGACCTCAGCAGAAGAAGCTAAATGGAGCTTGAAGCATTTGGTTTGGTCAGTACCTCTTCATACAATTGTCTATGACTGAATTTTCTATAAAGTCATAAACAACCACTGAACTGGTGTCATAGTTAGAAGTATCTGGCTCAGCAGCTGTGATATAGCCTGTTGGATTGGTTCAGATGTGGCCTGGCTTAGAAACTTGAAGTCTTCAAGTACTCACAGCAGCTGAAATCTTGCTACGGTGCCAGTAATTTGACAGGACCTGGTCCTTTAGCACCCAGTTCCATCTTGCAGCTGGGTTTATGTTGTTGATTTCCACTACACACACACACACACACACACACACACACACACACACACACACACACACACACACACACACACACACACACACACACACACACACACACACACACGAAGAATAAAAACAGAGTAAGGGGCCCCAAGACTCACAGACATAATATAAATAAAAACATAATAATACAGTCATGGTTCTAAATGTCCACACATTCTCAGTTATGCTGCCCCCTTGTTATAGTACTTGGCATGTGGTTTCAATTGGAACAACAATGCACGTTTGTTCATGAGTGAGCTGGCTATTCACTTCACTCTGCAATATGCTTTAAAAAATGCCACGGCCTGTGACTCCTTTTCAGGGGTCAAGGGTCTGGCATACAGCTGCTGTGTTACGGTCGATATAAACTCTTAGATTATCCAAGCTGCAGACCTGGAATCTTTGATGTCGAAAAGGCCTTTGTGTATGTAATAGGCATATTACACACACACATACACAAATATATACTGAACAAGAATAAAGGCATAAACTGGAAAAAAGAAAGCACAAACAAGCCCTCAGCATGAAGTGACTGTCCCCTTGCTATTTCCACACTGGCTGACACACAGCAGCCATAATGTTTTACTCTCCAAAATTTAAAAGCCAAACTGATCACCTTTACTCCACACCCTGAGACTTCTTTCCTCACACCAAAAGATCATGTTACTCAGTGGAATCTCACAGTAAAATTTAATACCACTTGGTATTTATCAAACATTTATGTTCACAGCTTTCAGTATTTCAACATCATGACTTATGGTCCCCTCACATCCTCACTTTTAGATGCAGCCCCTTTGAGAGAGCATAAAAAGCTAAAGGAAATCCATTGATCCTATCACAAGATGATCCCTTTCTTTTCGGCTATTAAGGATTTTTGTGGTGCAGTGGAATTGTGATACGATTTCACCAAGTCACTAGAAATCATATGAGAAGTTTCTTCTTGTAAAAATAGTTAATCTTTTTAAATGGAGTTCAAGATACACATACATCTTGATAGCCCCTTTGACACAGTGTCCCTTTCCACTGTTTCCCACCTTCCCTTTGACTTCCCTTGGCCGTAATGATATGTTCAGTAAAGGAAAGAATGCTGTCTTCAAATCGAAAGAGCTACATTCCAACTCCAGCTCTACAATGCACTAGTCATGTTAGCTAATTAAACTCATTGAAGTCTTCTATGACTTAGCTTCCTCCTATGCTAAATTACAGTAATTCTTCCTCACAGAGGAAGCCTAAAGATGAAATTATAAAATTAGCATGCATATGCAAGTGTTCGCTAAATCACAGCCAACAGTTCAAAAAAGCTTAAGTCTGAGATTAGATTTTTGTGGCTAACAGTTGGAAGAAGAAAAAAACACCAATAGAAAAAGTGATGAAAGTTGGGAAAATTTTAGAATGGTAACCACAGCAACCACTGATGTTTATATTTAGAAATGATTCTATTTTACACCACAGCAAAAACGTATGCTTCCCAGCCCTCGCCTGCCCTCAGGCACAAGAGTCTTGCTACAGGCACAGGCTTGCCATGCTAAAATACCATCCCATCATACTTCATGGCCTTAGAACAGGGAGTTCAGATGAGCCATCCTGCCCCTGACTGGTCAAGGACTTCTTTTGGGAATTTATTCACAAATCAAATGTTCTTAACAACATTAAAAATTAAAAAGTACATTCAGCACCATGGATCATCTGCCTGTCTTCCCAAGCCCCATATTACATCTCTTTGGTAATTCATTCTTTCCATGTAATATTCATTAGATTAAGATTCACATCTCAGCAAAGCTCTTTCAGAGACATCAGAATCGATTTCTGTTTACTCCTCCATTTTTAGTCCACCAAGCCAGTTCATCAAGAAATCAGCCCAGCAGGAAAAGGTTGTGTCCAAGCCTGATGACCTGATGCCTGAGTTCAACCTCCTGAACCCACGTAAACTTGAAAGGAGAGAAGACCCAACTCCACAAAACTGTCCTTTAACCTCCACCTGCATGTGTGCCCACATACCCACATCATACACACATGCCCCCACACATACACATAAATGAATAAAATATTTTTTTAAGTTTTAGAATTTTTTAAATTTTTATTTCATGTTTTGCTTGCATGTATGTAAGTGCACCATGTGCATGAAAATGCCCAAAACGGCCAGAAAAGGGTACTGATCCCCTGAAACTGGAGTTACAGATGATTGTGAGTTGTGGTGTGGGTGCTGGGAACTTAATCCAGGTCCTCTTCAAGAGCAACCAGTGCTCATAAGCACTGAGTCATCTCTCCAGCCCCAATAAAATCTTTTTTTTAATTTTAAATATAATTTTATGTGTATGAGTGCTATGCTATGTGTGTAAGTGCACCCATGTTGTGCAGTGCCCAAAGGACAGAAGTCCCATGCCCTGGAATTGGAGTTACGGACAGTTGTTAGCTGCCATGTGGGTACTGGGATTCAAACCCAGGTCTTCTGCAAGAACAGCCAGTGGTCTTAACAACTGAGCCATCTCTCCATCCCCTAGAATATTTTTTTAAAGATAGGTCTTCTGGGGACTAGAGAGACAGCTCAGTGGTTAAGAGCACTGGATGCTCTTACAAAGGACCTTGGTTCAGTCCCCAGCACCCACATGGCAGTTAACAACCATCCATAACTGCAGTTCCAGGGAAATTTGATACCCTCTTCTGACCTCTACCAGCATAGCCTGACACAGGTGTACTTACATACATGCAGACAAAACACTCATACACAAAAAATAAAAATAATACATAAAATATTTTAATTAAAAAATAAAATAAGTATAGTCTTCCCTCATATCCCTTGACTTAAATCCTGTTTATATTTTCTCAATTAATTACCATATTCACAGTGAGTTTCTCAACCTTGGGCACTGAACAAGTCATCTTCTCTAAAAAGACATGTAAATCTAAATGGAAGTCATATTGTACAGAAAAATTAAAAGTATAGCTGTGCAGTCTTGTTTCCAACTGACAGTTATTCCTGAATGTCCACTTGCCCAGGCAGAGCAACCTCTAGATAAGCAAAGCACACCTCTGGGTTTGTCTGTTAGGGGCTACCCACAGACAGGTCATGAGGGCTCTATCTAAACCTATTTAACCTATAGATTCGAAACTTGAATAGACAGGTGGTAGAACTTTGGAAAGAAGGGGCTGTTTAGAGGAAGCAGGTCACTAGTGACATGTTCCCTGGAAACTATATCTTGCCTGGACCCTTCTTATTACTGCTCCCCTTGACTTTCTGTCTGCCATGATGTACACTGCCCTGACCTATCATGTCCACCCCACCACAATGGTTGAAACCTCTGACACCATGGCCCAAAATAAATGTTTCCTTCCTTCAGCTGTTCTGTTGGGTATTATATGCACCAACCATAGCCTCCTTCTCACCCTATACAAGACTTGAAAATTCTAGAATATATACAGTGTCAGCTGTTACATCTGGAAATATTCACCCAGTTCATACTCTCTTTTCTAGAACCAAGTTTACAAGTAGATGTTCATACTTGGATGTTCTTCATGCATTTCAAATTCAGCACTCAAAAATTATTGTGCTCATGTGTGTGTGGATGTGGTATGTAGGGGTGCTTATGTATGTGTGTGTAGTGGTATATGGAGGCCAGAGGTTGATGTCTGCTGAGTTCTTCAATCACTGTTTACCTTATTTCTTGATACAGTCTCTCACTGAACATGAAACTCCCCATTTTGTCTAGATGGGCAAGCCATCAAGGTCCAAAGATCCTCCTCCTACAGGTCTCCTTACTGGGATTACAGACACATGCACCACTCATGGCTTCTTATGTGAGCACTAGGGCTCTGGACTTGGGTCTTCATGGTGGAGCAACAAACACTTTACGGAATGACCCATCTCCCCAGTCTACCACTCATCAGAGCTTGACTCACAAACTTGTTACATCTCCTGGGTTTGGATAGTAAACCTCAAGCCCAGAATCACTGAAATGTATTTTATTCTTCTCTCTCCCTCCCCTGTCTAACTAGTAATTGTATCCAATCAAAACTAAAACATTCAACACTCTTTATTCTTCTTCATTACTTTGGCCACTGAATTAAAAACAGTATTCTAAATCATAAATCACACCATTGGAATCCATGAAATATAACTCTATCCATAACTGTATATTTGATGACATGTTAGAACAGGTAAGTGAAGGCTCTGTAGTTAGCAGGGAAATGCTTATAGCATTGCATACCTAACACAGTATAAAGGAATAAATTAAAATTAAATGTCCACCTTGAAAAGCAAGATAAAAATAATGAAGTAAACTAAAATAAAACAGAACAATATTGAAAGTATAAAATGAACTTAAAATGAAGAATTAAACTAATTATACTAAGTACAGTCCTTTGGAAAAAAAATCAACAAATAGAAAGAGTACTATCTGACTTAATAAAAAGAAAAGAAAGCAGTAAACAAGAAATAGTCGGAAGAAGGAAATGAGCACCAAAGTAAAGGTAATTTAAAACCATGGAATCGTTTGGTATGACTATGCAAATCAATTTGAAAATCTAAATAAAATATACATTTTTAGAAATATATAATTGAACAAAATTATCTCTGTGGAGACAAAAATTTAATTTTAAAAAAAGAGGAAGTCCAACAATCAAAAAAGCTACAAATACAGGACATTGTGTTACCAAAAAAATTCAAATGGAGTTTGACCATTTTTTTAAAAATTCACAATCTTGGCCTTTATAAGATAGATGAAAATTAACTGTCCCTTCATTTTCTTACCTGATTATCAAAAATATCACAATACACTTTTTAAAATCAACATTTATTGCGTTTTTTCACACATTGCTAATGGGATCACAAATGGTACAGCATGAGAAAATGGCATATGAATTTACTCTTCAACCTAGCAACCCTACTGTCTGTGCACTATCCCTGAATAACTACATCTTCACAACGTTTATTTTCCATAGTTATATCTGTGTTGAGAAAGAACCAGAAAGAACTCAAATGTTCATTGGCAAGTGATGGGTTAAAAAGAGTTTAAAAACATAGCTCATAGCTCAGTCTATAAAGTGCTTGCCTTGTAAACATGCAGCCATGAGTCCAATCCTCTGAACCCACATTCAAATGCCAGCTATGATACATGCTCATAATTCTAGAACCCTAAGCAGAGGCAGGTGAATTTCTGAGGTTCACTGGCCAGTCAGCATAGCTGAGTTGGTGAGCTCCAGGCCAATGAGAGACCCTATCTCAAAAGAGGTGGATGGTGTTTCTGAAGATGACACCTGAGTTGTTGACTGGCCTCCGTACATATATCCACACACATTTGCATTCACACACACATGCACTCAGAAAGCAGGATATGACCATACTATGGAATTCTATGCAGTTATAAACAGGGAGAGAAAGTACTTCTCTTAGTGGTAATCTAATGGTTAATCTTCATTGTCAAATTGACTGGATTTAGAATCTCCTCGGAGACACACTTCTGGGTGTGTCTATGAGAATATTTCCAAAGAGGTCTAATCAAGGAGGTAAGATCTACCCTGAATGTGAGTGGCACTATACTGTGGAATGGGGCCATGCACTGAATGGAAAAGAACAAAGATCTTTGCAGCTCAAAGGGTTCACAGCTGGATAAGACCATTGGTGTCTTTCTCCCTCAACAGCCTGTAGAGCACCTTCCCACACTATGAAAGTAACCCATGGGTTACTTTTTTGTGTATTTTCTTCTATTTTGTTTATTCATTGAGAATTTCATATATGTATACAACATATTTTCAACCTATCCACCCACTTGTGAATGAATATGTGTACACTTATATTTCATAATTATTTTAAAATACTGTTAAATATTTATCTTTTATAAGTATTGATTTTCTTTACTTGGTTAGAAAAAATTAGGTACATATAAGTAGAACCAGATAATTTTTTTACGTAATATTTTTGCCAAATGACAAAAGTCTCTAAATCTTCCAAGGTCTCTACCTCTGAATTTAGATTACCAACAGTGTAAAGGAGAGTGGGTGTGTTAAATATATAGGCATGCAGTCACCCAAATATGAATCATGGAAAAAAATTCAAGGAACATGCCAACAAGATGGTTCAGAGGGTCAAGGTGCTTGCTGCTGAGACTAACCTGAGTTTAATCCCCAGACCTAAATGGTAGAAGGCAAAAACCAACTCTTGCAAGTTTTCCTGTGATCTCCACACCAGCACCATGCCACACATATACCCACACATATACACACATGCACACACAAAAATAAATTAAATGTGAGGTTACATGTAGGAGTCCCATCCTACAATCAAGAGTTTCTTATTCTCCAAAACGTGGCCAGTTGTGGCCTTCTGTGTGCATCACACTCTGATGTACAAGGAAGCCTCACTGGTGACAGTTGAGGAGTGCATTAGCCCTCTATCCCTTATTCCAATATGTTCCATGAGCCTTAGTTGTAGAGATTCAACTGCAGATGTGTCACCTATACTGGGCATCTCCCAGGCATATGTTCTCTGTGCCTGACCAGATGTACAACTCTGCAGTAGCCTCTATCTGTTTCAAAAAGAAGCTTATTTGATGAGTGCTGTATGGCATGCTTGTCACTCTAAGGGAGGTCTCTTCTGTCTGGTACTGTGTTCCCTGCCAAGAAGCTCCCAGATATACATATGCATTAATATCCAGACATTCTATGTGCATAGGGTTTCTAGGGTATCACTTTTCCCTCTAGGTTTCCTAGCCCCCAGAGAGTCACTTATTTCCACTCTTTTTTCTCCTTTCTGGCTTCTTTCCTCCCTCCCTCCCTAGTCACAGGGCCGCCATTATCCCCATCCTCCCCCCAATACCTCCCAACTCCCACCATCATTCCTCTCCTGATTTCCCTCCCTCCCCCACATCATGATCCCTTGCATGTTCCTCCCTCTTCTCCTCCCTGATGATTACTCCCACTTTTCCCACCTCCCTCAGGTAACATCTGTTCCTTACTATCCCCCTTTCAGGTTGTTTCTTTTCCTTTACCTCCATGTATCCTTTGCCTTCACCTGGCTCTTGTTGTTACATCAGAATTTATGTAGTCACATATAAGGGATTGCTGCTACAATCCACAAATGAGGGAGAACATACATCATTTGCTTTTCTGCATCTGTGTTACTTCACTTAGTATAAAACTCTCGTGCAACCGATTATGACTAGTAATAATCAGACACATGCAGAATAGAGATGCAAGCACCAACATCTCAGTGTTAGTAGCAAAAACAATGAGTATGTCTGCAAGGAACCATATATTCTAAAATGAAATGGAGATCTTTTTTAAAGGTTAAAAACTCATCCAATTTTTTGTCTTATAGGGCTTATACTGAGTTCAATAATATATAACTATATTAAGTCAACTGTGAACTTAGAGACTTGCACCTACTTGTGAAAGAGATGTACTGTTGCTCTGGATTGTGTTACTGAATATGTTAAAGCTGTAGTGAAAAGCTTCTAATCATGCAGTTATTAAAAATTTTGAAAAGTATGTTTAAAAAAATTTAAAAATTTGCTCCTTAATAATTAGTAGATGTGAAAAACATTACCATTGAAATCTACCTGATGACTATATCCATGCTCAGATGCCAAGGAGCTTAAAAAGTAACCGACTGTGACTAGTAATAATCCGATATATAGAGATTAGAAATGCATGTGCAAACATCTTAATGTTAATTGCATTAAAAAATAAAAAAAAAACTCTCTATCTCCATCCATTTACCTGCAAATTTCATCACTTCATCTTTTCTTACTGCTGAGTAGAACAGGGACCATTGTGGAAGAGGAGGTGGAAAGATTTTAAGAGCCAGGATTGGCTCATGAACACAGGGAGGTAAAGGTTTCCAGACCCTTAGAGGCTTGCTCATGTGAGCCTGTGGCAGTGGTGGCATCAAGTGTAGGATCCATGTTAGTTCAATTAAACAAGGGCCCAAAGGGGAGGTGAGAAATAGGTGGTGGGCCAGCACTAGATTGAGAACTATTTGAGACTGATTGCTGCTGGGTGAGGGAGAGTATGACTTACACATGACCCCTGGATGGGCTGACTAGACTCCAGTGGACAAACTTACAGTGAAGGACATTTGGGTGCACACCTGAATGAATAGGACTTAGCATGTATGGTAGAGTGCATAGGGTTCGGTGGGGGGATGGGGAAAGGCATGGAAGGGGGAGGGGGTCTGGATTTCAGAGGGAAATGTATGAAACTTAAAAAGCTCAATAAAAAATTAAAAATAAATAAAATGTAACAAAAATTTTAAATAGAAGAAAACCTGAAAATCACGATCAACAAGACCCATACTTGAGCAGACCAGTTCAACTTTGTCACCCAGTCTTGATACTAGGTTTCCAATTTCATTCATTCTGTTTGTGAGGCTTTCTCCTGTCATTTCAAATTGGCTTCGAATTCCATCTTCATTTCAGCTTGATTTTTTCCAAAATTTCTCTCTCTTTTGTGAATTCACTTTTCAAGTCTTGAATTGGTTTTGTTATTTCATTCAACCACATTTGTAATTTTGGGGGCTTTAGTAACGAATTTACACCTATCCTCTTTGAGTCATCTGTGTGTTCTTAAGTTCTTTGATCATGTTTATGATTTTTCTTTTAAATTCTGCATCATGGGGGTCCTCTGGGTGATTCTCATTGTAGTACATTTCTATAGACTGAAACTTCATATGGATCCCCATCTAAGCAGGAAAAGTTCTAAAACTATATAAGAAAATAATAAAAAGGTTAGTACTTCCTGGATATCTGATGTTATCAAGAAATTTTATGAATTTTACATATAATAATTTTGGTTATGATTTTTAGTCAAGAATATTTATCTATTTTTTTTGCCTTTTTGTGACAGGGTCTCCCTGTATCCCCAACTGGCCTGGAACTCACTATGTAGCTCAGGCTGGCCTCGAACTCACAGAGATCCACCTGCCTCTGCCTCCCAAGTGCTGGGATTAAAGGCATGCATCACCACGCCCAGCAAGAATATTTATCCTTGATAGACACATAATGAGATATTTACAGGTAAATGGCATTTTTAATTTTACATGCATGAGTGTATTTCCTGCATGTATATAAGTGCACCCATGCCACACAGTGCCCAAGGATGTCAGAAGAAGGTACTGGATCCTTTAGAACTGGAATTATGGATGGCTGTTAGCCACCATGTTGGTGCTAGGAACCAAACCTGGGTCCTCTGCATGAGCATCCAGTATTCTTAATGGCTGAGCCATTTCTCCAGTCCCAAGAACATTTACCTTTGATAGAACCATAATGAGATATTTACAGGTAAATATTTGTAGATATGATAGCTTTGCTTTCATGTGTTTCTGATGTCTAAGAGAGGAATGCCAGCAGAAAGGCAACATTCAGACAGAACCTACTGTGTGCTGATAACCATGGAGTCCTGAATATATCATTTCTCTGTATGAACACATGTGTATGCATGTGCACACATTGTGTGAATGTGTTTTTTCATGTGTCTGTGCATGTGTACACATGTATACATGTGAATATGTGTGCACATGTGTGTGTAAATGTCTATGATAAATGTTTCTTAATGCAATGGCTAATGACAGTCATGATCAGAATCAATGCAATAAACTGCATAAGAGGCATGGGAACATTAATTAATCAGTAAGTCTTAGGACTTCCAGGCAAGCATTTCTTCCACTAAATCACACAGCAGCAATCAGCCATCCCTATATCCAAAACAACTTTGATGCAGTGGAACAGGGCCTTATATAAATTTCATAATCTAAAAAGAAAGGGAACAGGACTTCTCTTTCACAAAATATCCAGCATGGGCTAAGAAAAAAAAAAAAAAACCTTACATTCCCAAAAAAGGTTTTCCTTGTTCCAAGCGACCTACACCAGACCACCAAACAAATCTTACTGTAACTAGCAACATTTGAAATAAGCATGAGTTAGACAACATCAAGGAAAACAAATTCTTTCTTAAATAAACCATTCTGACAGAACCTGGATGGAAATGAGATTACAGCTTTATAGTCAGAAACAGTCAGGAATTTTCCACCCCCTCATACTATGCTCCAAGAAGCCAAATATAAAACAATGTCATCCTTTAATGACAGAAATAAATCCAGACAATGCTCAGATGTGTAAAGTGAACCACTGGCAATGACAGGCCTCCCTAGACTCCCTGGTTAGTGCTTGAGAGGAAGCCCTTGGTGAGTGAGTTATAGCCACAGACCTGCCTTTGATTTCCACAAGGTACTTACTCTTAAAGTGCCCATGCTGGCCTCTCATAGAGTTTGGAAGAGGCTGCTCCTTCCTTGACTTTCAAGTGTCTGCTGCTACTTAGAGGAAACAGGGTTCCATGGGTAGGTAACATTGTAGATCTAATAATTATTTTATTTTCCTATATATCTGCAAGAGTGGTAAAGTCACAAAAGACACGTGGCTGTTTTACAGCAGATTGCATCAAATCATTCAGCCAGCTCAACTTCTGCTCCATTACTTGTGTGCACTTTGCATCTTTATTTTTAATTTTTTCCTAAATGTATCTACTGAAAAAATAGGTCATTAAAGAAGAAAAATATGTACATTTTGTTTATTGTCACTCAAATTTTTTGTGACACTCTGAGGTCCTGATGCCTTTAAAGATATGAACTCTCTTCCTTTTTTTCTGTCTCTTCTGCTCCTAACATCACAACATCCACAGATGGTTAAGTAAACTATATAGTTAGGTCAGTTATAGTACATCAATGAAACAGAATATTATACAATTTAGAAGACAGTGTTGCAAGCAATCTGCTACACCAAAAATTTTGAATAGGAGAAAACATAAAACACAAAATAGTTTGTAAGACTTATTTTGGAAAAATATCTATAGAAAAAGCCATGGGTATTCAAATGCTAGCTTTATATAATAATGTATAAATTGTTCCTCATTCTCTGAACCTTTCCACATTGCTATATTAATAGAAAGATATTCATAGTAAGCTTGATATGAAGTACATTTTCTGTATTCAATTATAGACTAAGAGGAAAAGGAGGCTCCCACAATAGAAACACAAGAACAGGTGTGACAGCCATAAGGGTCCAGTCACAGGGATCAAGACATTGCACTGAGCATCTTTTACAAAGCATAAATAACACCATCTTGGAGGATGTAAAACTCCATTACAAGTTTGACTAATTTTTTAAACATAAGGCTGAGCTAATCCAGAATATCTGTACTCTAAATATTTGACACTGGAATTAATCTTGCTTCACTGTACATCAATTCCACCTAAACACTGGTTGTAAGAAGTAAATAGTCTGCAGTATAGCATGAGAGATGCCAGGCTACATGTTCTGATGTAATGCTTCTCTGAATTACATCAGGAAAATCAGAAATCTTTGTAAGTGGACAGCATTATATGCTTCACCCTTCTAACTCCATCTCCCCTACACCTGAACCCCTTCTTTGGCTCTTTGGAATGGTGCTCGCTAAACTGTGGTCAACTGTTCTAACACCATCTACCCCTACACCTCATCTGAGCTTGCTGAACTTCCCTCATATAAATGCACTCATGCCATCTGCCTACAATTTAAAAAAGATAGACTGTGTTTCCAGCAAGTATATTAATTTGCCACCATGCATGAGGTATCACCATGGAATTTAATCTCCAATCTCAATATCAGAGATTACTTCTTACCTCCACAACGATAATGTTTTCCTCTTAGTTCTTTGGGCCGTACATCTTACCATGTTCCCACCTCCAGGTGAACAGTAGTCTGGAGTTCATTTTCTGTGATTTGTTTTCAACCTCCTGCCTCATCTTCTGCTTCCATTACCCTGTTCATCTACCTTCTTCACTCTGTTTATTTCATGACCTCATATTTTTGGCTTGTTTTTATTTTGTGTATCACTGATCTCTTATTTTACATTGTCTTTGGAATCAAGTGTATGTCTAATTAAAATGGAAAAATTACATAGAAATTCTCATTTCTGAGGAATCTAATGTTCAGTCATCATTCAGAAAACTAAAGCCCCTCTTATAAATTATATGATCACCATTAATAATATCCATTGTGTTATCATAGTTTTTATAAGCCAAATGAAGGCATGCAACACACGAGCATACACATACACACATGCTCAGTATGATAACCTTCACTAGAGTCATAGTTGCTACATCCCAGTGTCCTAACTTGTGTTAACAACCCACAAATATTTCCTGAACAAATGAGCATTAAGTTCCTAATGACACTGTTACTTATGTTTGTTCATATCTTAATGTTCGTGTTGAGGGGAAGCTTGACATATTTGGAAGCTTGACAGAGTATAACTAAATTTTTTATCTAGATATCCAGAGTATTATCTAAAGGCTGGTAACTAACAGGTACTGACAACAGGAAGCATAATCAGAGGTATTTAATTTTTCTGAACTTTAATTTTTTTCAACAGGATTTCCAGGTGTTATGATGACTACTTAAATGAAACAGCATGATAGAATCTGCTGCACAGTTCAGGAAACATCAATCCCTTGCTTTTCCTCTCCCTTTCTGATCAAACATGTTCATATAGCAGAAAGCAGGCATCATAGGTTTGTGTATGTGTATATATTACATGATATGTGTGGGTTATATGTTAGTATGTGTATGTGTGTATATGATGTCTGTATGATGTATGTGGATATGATGTGTAGATGTGTGTGATGTGTGTATGATATATACATGATGGGTTTATGATTTGTGTGTGTTATGTGTGCACGATGTGTGTATGTGTGTGTGATATGTATATATGATGCATATGTGTGAATTCAGAAAACCTACAGCATTCAAAAGGCATTACCAGAAAAAGAATGGTATCTCTTTCCTTGTATAATTTCCTTTCCTAAACAAGAATGATCCTCCTCTTCTTCTCTTATGTGGTTGCCAGCTGTGGCTGCTCTCTTCTGGCTATGGTGGCTCTCCTGCTCTCTCAGTTCCTCCAATCAGTCATCCAGTCTGGACCCCGGGGCTGGTGAGGAGTCTGTGCCAGCGTCACCGCATTCAGACACTGGAGACCAGGTTCAGTGACACAGATCTGCTTTATTGCAGGAAAGTACGGGCTTATATAGGGGTAATAGTCCAATCATAACACAGCATATGGGATCCCTTATTAGCATGGCAGACTAGTATCCTATTACAATCTAGCTGGCCAGATGCCCTATTAGCATGATGTTTCAGTTTCTCTAAGTTTCAGATTCCTGGAAACCATGTGACTTACATAGTTTTCTCTCTGATAAGAAACAGGAAGCACTGCATTCCAGCATGATAGGTATGTAAGGCAAAAGGCAAAATCAGTCACAAGATTTTCCACAACACACTTACATCCTATTCTTGCTCTGAGACAAAAGTGTTGAGAGAAGAGGGAAAGTATCAACAAATGTAGAAACCAGGGAAAGAAGAAAAAGGGAAAGGGAAGGGAGCAAAAGGTCGAATCAGAGCAAAAGAATGTGTACCACAAAGGTTGGATAACAGCAGAACTTTCAGGGACAATCCATTATATTCAAATAGGCATCCCCTTTCTTAGAGTTCCCTGACTGAAAGATGGTAAGACAAGACACTAGTGAGCAGCAAGTGGTTAGACAGGCGCTATGTGTTAAAAATCCTGGCCCTGTGGCTAACAAAACAGAAAGCCTGACCACAGCTGCAGTAGGGGAAGAACTTAAATGATAGGCAACAGGCCTTTCCAAATGACTCTGAATTTGTACAGCCACTCCACTGTGATTTGAGTGAAGAGGACCTCTCCAGGGAAAACTTTTCTACAGCTGACACAAAGATTTTCAATCTATGATAAATTCTACTTTGAGTCCTAATTCAGTTCCTTTTCCTTTATGGAGAATTCAAAAACAAGTGCTGACCTTTGAGACCTTTGTTGGGGCAACCCCCCTTGACCTACAGCATTTATCTCAGTTCTCTTGGCATGCACCCCTAGCCAGCAAGATTCTTGGACCTCTGTCGCAGACACAGGCTGCACATGATGAGGAAATATTTGCTTTAGTGTTCGTGGCCACAAGGCTCAGCTGAGGTATCAGATAGCAGGCTTTCATCTGGATATCATTTATTTATTATATCAGAACTTTATAATAAAGAAAGTGCACTGGTGTGAAAGCTGGATGATAACCTGGAAATTATTAAAGCCAAAAGCTTCTGGGTCAAAGGGCAGAAGCTTCGAGTTATTTGAATAACATGTTAATGGTTAAGTCATGTAACCTCCCTGTATCCCTGAAACACCTGTGAGGAAAATGGTTTTCACACTGTTAGAATGATAACGGATAGGCAGACTTGCTGCTCCAGACTTGACTCTAATCATGTGATTGGAGTTTATGAGCCAATAAAACATATCCTAACATAAATATAAAAAAGACAGTAAAATGCCACCCGAAGTCAGCTTCCTCCGCTCTGCTTTCTCTCTTTGTAGCTCTGCTACACCTCAAGTTCTTACTTCCTCCTCTTCACTTAGGTTTCATTGGGCACAGCTGTTGCTGAGGTCTAGCACTAAGGCTGGCTGAGAAATAGCAGAAAACACGGTGAGCCCTCCTCAATGTATCTTCTGTTGTTAAACAAGGCTGGCACATTGCTAGGTTCTGCCTTTGTCAAATAGCATTGCAGAAAGTGCAAGCTGCATCTCAATAAGAACTTTACATGTTTTTCACTTTAGTTTTCAGCCTTAGTGTCCAAGTATAAGTATGCACACATGTCTCAAAATGAGAAACTCCTGCATGTCTGAAAGTCATAATGCTAAGAACCCCTCTGAAAATGGAGCAGCAGCCTTCTTTTATCCATAGTTGACATAATTATCTAAACTGACCTTTACAGAGGTAAGGTACATCAGATTATAAAAGTTTGCATTTATTATTTTAAATGCAGATGTCAACTCTCTGGAACTCTCTTATATGGGCACACAAAGCACAGTATGTTAAAGAGGAATAGAAAGTTCAAATAGCTTCAAACTGGAAATTCTGAAAAAGAATGAAAGATATAAATGGCATCTAAGTTAAATACAATCTTGCCTTCAATAAATCAGCAAATTGATTTTTAAAGAATCATGGTATAATATAAATTTTGTCTCCTTGAAATTCATATATTAAAGCCATAACCCACAGGGTAACTATATGTGAAGGTAAGGCAACAGGGTGTAATTAAGGTTAAGTGAGCAAGGTCTTAATCTGATAGGACCTATAGGAAAAAAAGGAGAAATCAAAGATCTTCACACAGACAGCAGCTAGAATGCCATGGAACAGCAAGAGGATGGCATCTGTAAGGCAAGAAGAAGGCTCCAGCAGGTGCCAAGCCTGGTGCTGCCTCTGTCTGGAAGAGCCAGAACCCTGAGGAAATGAATCTCTGTTGATTAAGTCACCTAGGATATGGTGCTTTGTTATCATAGCCACGGCAGACTAATACAAACTAGAATTCTTTTTTCTTCCAAAAGCATGAATTAGAATCATAGAAAAGATTTTAAAATCAGGAGGTGCAGCTGTCCAAAGGACCTCCAGGAAGAACATTACTGCAGCTGTCCATACATTATCTAGAGATAAATCAGACCTCTTAGGGTCCCTTACAGTGATACCAGCAGTTCACAGTGAGTGGAAACACTTGGCACTCTTACTCTTCGTTTCCGAACAGCATCTCCCCCTGCCCTGACACAGGAACTACCTTTCCATGTTACTTACTTTTCTTGTTGCTATGATCAGATGCCTGATTAAAAACAACTTAAGGGAAGAATGGTTTATCTGATCCACATTTCAGAGGAATGAAGTCCACCATGGAGGGACAGCATGGCATAGTTTGGAGAGATAGGAGGCATAGTTTGGTCCTTGAGGCCAAACAGGAAGCAGAGAAAGGGGAACACCAGTGGCCAGGTGGCATTCTCCCCTTTTTATCTTGCACTCAATCTTCAACTTCAGCCCATGGAATGGTGCAGCTCACATTCCAGGTGGGTCTTCCATCCACAGTTATATCCTCTGCAAACACCCTCAAAGATATGGGTCATAGAAGTTATACCTCTCTGGATATACCTTCAAAGACACACCCAGAAGTATGTCTCCTAGGTGATTATAACTCAAGTCCAGTTGACAATGAAGATTAACCATAATAGCCCCCCTTTATGTTTCTGAGCTTCTCTCTAGGAACTTATGAGCAGCAAGCCAATTCTTAATGATCTATTCCTGAATCATATCTAAAGCATTAGAATATATAGTGGCTACTTGTACAAGTTCCAATACCCAAATTAACATGTAATAGTCAACTCTTATTAATATACATATATATTGAACGTATACATGTAAAAGCAGCCAAAACTTCTTATCCATCATCAATGATAGTTACACTTCTGAATACTTAATGTGCTAGAACTGGAAATAAATGAAGAAAATGCTGTTAGACATGTTGGCATTCACCTGAAATCTCAGCACTTAGGAAACTGAGGCAAAAGTATAGCCAAGTTGAGGCCAGCCTATGCTATATATACAGAGACATCTCTGTGTCTTAAAAACAGAGAAAGAGACAAAGAGACAGAGACAAGACAGAGAGTTATGTTGCTGTCTGATCAAAAGGCCAAGTGTATTTTATCTTTTTTGTGTTCATAAATGCTGACAGCTGTGTGCTTAGACGGTGGTAGAGTGTATTCTACAAAGACAACTGCAACATCTCCAGTCCTACACATTTTTCTAGAGATCTCCAACTTCCTGTTAAAACATGGGGCCTAGTTCCCCTTTTATTGGAGAGGGTTTATGACTTACTTGCAATCATTAAAATGGGAAGGAAATAACACTCATGACTTCTGAGCAAGATCTGTAAAAATATTTATGAGTTCCATAAGCCTTGTTTCAGGGGTCACACTGGAGGTCCAAGCCACTGTATAGACAGGCATTTTCCCTGGTTTAATTTTTTAAGGTGTTTTCAAGCAGAAATTGCACTGACCACATATGTTCTAAACTGATGGGCAGATGTAGCACAGTCCTACCACCAAGCACATGGATGTTCAGTTGATCACCAAGGTAGATAAAACAGGCAGCAGGAATAAATGTTCTACCTACCAGGGATGAAAGATCTCATAAAACAGTATCTGGACTTTGGTCCAGATCTCACCAGGCTTTTCCATGGAGAGTCAGATGCTATACCTGAGAGGACTGACAAAGGTGTAAGAAATAATGAAAGAACAGGACAGCAAAGAACAACAGGTCAGAACACACCGAGCTAACTTGAGAGCAGTTAGGCCTCTTTAGCCAAGCCCAAGGGTTGTGCATGGTGCAACTAAGGAGCTTTCTAGGAAATAAAATGAATAAAATGAAAAGATAGGTGTTAGAGAAATGTGGAAATAGGGTGAGTAGAAAAGAAAGGCCACATTCCAAAATAAGGAGTGGTGAAACTCACCAGATATTACTGGTGGCCACAGTACTGAGGACTTCCAGTGTCCGCTGGGGGGTAGATTTCATCACACTAGAGTTACATATACCAAGGATGCACCCAATCAAACAGGTCACTTCCTAGACTCTCATTCCATTCCAACAAGAACAATAATTATTTCAACTATATTATATTTGCTCTAAGTAATCATTCATTTGAAAAATGACTTTAATTAATTTTAAAATTCTTTGTAAACTTCTAGAAATGACAGAGACTTTAAGTGTAAACTTTCAGTCAGAAAAATAATGTGATAAAAATAATGTTTGGCCTCCGTGTCATTGCATGACACGGGTGCACTCACATACATGCAGGAAATACACTCATACACATAAAATGAAAATAATAAATAAAAGTAATTTAAAAATAGTATTTGGGGCCAGCAAGACAGTTCAGTGGATTAATGAACTTGCTGTCAAGCCTGATGACCTGAGGACCTGAGTTCAGTCCTTGGACCCACATAGTGGAAGGAGGGAACACACCACAAGTGTTCCTCTGACCTAGTCATACACATGTGACATGCACATATGCACACACCCAGCCACATAGTCACACACTTACACACACTTTCATGCACACATGTATATGCACAGGCAAACACACATGCACACATGTACATGCACACATGTGCACATTTACAAAAACACACATGAATACACACACAAATGCACACACACGAAAATAAATGGATTAAAAATACTGTTTAAGGATTATTCCACTGTTTTGTTCAGAGTAAACAGGAGAAAACTGGAAGTAGGAATCATAAGAAGACAAAGGGCCACAGAGCAGGGAGAGAAGCCCAGCCCTGCTTCCCACTTGACCACTGAGAACATCTAACTTTCTATGTTTTCCTGATCTCTGCTTGGTCATTTCATCCAGGCCTCAGTCTTCTCCTGTCAATGTCTGTCACCCAGTAGGTCTACTCCTCAGTTCCCCCCAACCATGCCTGATCACAGAACTCCAAGTAACTGGCACCATATGCCATGTTCTCTCATGCTTTATGTCACACGTTGAGGTCTTGCCTATGCAAAGTAATAATTCCTTCTAAAAATATTTCATTTTTGGTTTTTAGCCTTCTCAAAATTCTTTACAGATATTACCTCATCCATCTGTCTTGTAAGTAGGTAGCTCTGATGGGAGAATGATCCCAAAAGCTGTTTGTGTAGATTGGGGGTGGGGTGTGCATGTGCCTGAGACCTCAAAGGTTTCAATCCTGTCTGTTTGGGATGAAGGATGGATGTTCTCAGCTTCAATAAATGCCATAAGCTCTCATTCAAGTGGAAGGAAAATGTCCCAGCACCAGAATTTTCAAAATCTAACGAAATCAAACCTTGCTATTCACCAACAAAGAGAAATGTAAAGAAAAAAATACCATTTTATCATGCTGTTTTTACATTTCAAATTTTTAGTTTTTATAAAACTTAGAGGAATTTATCCTTGGAGATATCTTTGTATTTTTGTGTGTCTAAAAAATATAGTCAACCTACATTTAGTAAAATGTCTATAAAATCCTTTTATGCTGGGCATGGTGGTGCATGCCTTTGATCCCAGCACTCAGGAGGCAGAGGCGGGTGGATCTCTGTGAGTTCAAGGCCAGCCTGGTCTACATAGTGAGTTCCAGGAAAGCTGGGGCTACAGAGAGACCCTGTCTCAAAAAAAACAAAAAAAAATCCTTTTATATAGACACACACACACACACACACACACACACACACACACACACACACATACACAAACACATTTACCCATCTCATACCCTAATTTTTTAACCTTTTCCATGTAATGAGCAAAACAGACATTCTGGAAAGGAAGCTCTAACAGTGTGAGAATAACAGAGATAAAATGGAATCTTTCTTCTACACTGCTCACTGTTAGTCTGTCCCATTTACAGTTGGAGCCATTGCAGCTTTAGGACATTAGAAATGTCTGAACTCATAAGATGGGAAAATTTTAACATTTTATTAATTTGGAGGAAGATTCCAGCCCAAAATAGACTTTTCCCACTGCTGAACATATGTTTAAAAGATTATGAGAAAGAACTTTTAACTTGAGTCTTGATAGTAGAACGTTGCCATCCACAAAATTCACAGTTACAAACCATGCAATTGATTTTTAAAATATTTTTATTACTTTTACTTTTTGTGAATGAGTATATTGCCTGCGTGTATGTAAGTGCACCTGTGTCATCAATGTCCACGGAGGTCAGAAGAGGGTATCAGATACCCCTCAAACTGGAGTTACAGGTGGTTGCTATCCACCATGTGGGTGCTGGGAATTGAGCTAAGGCCCTCTGCAAGAGCAGCCAGTGCTCTTAACCACTAAGCCCCCTCTCCAGCCCCAAATTTTCTAAAATCTCAATGTTTTAACTAAGTTTACAGTATTATATTAGGCTACATTCATAGACATCATTGGCCAGCTGTGGCTGAATTGGCCAACTGTGGCTGCATGTGCCACAGGTTGGACACACCTTTATGACTTTTGGGAGAGAGCTCCCCACAGGCTTGGCAGGAATTTTAACATGTCTACATGCCACTCTGATGACTATAGAGTCATCTTCTTTGTTTTCCTGTTCATAGGAATTTCATTCCCCCCCCCTCAAAAAAACCCACTGGCTCTCCCGGCCTGCTCTCCTGCCCTCAGGCCTCTCTTGGGGTAAGTCTATCGCACAGCCCTCCATGTCTTGACTCCCCCAGCCACGTTCACCCTTCCATCTCCCCCGCTGTTCTCTACTCCTAGTTTGGGCCCAGTGCCATTCCTAGTCTTGGGGCCCCAGTCACCTGGAGTACCAATACTGCTTCCTGACTTGGTGCCTTCCTGGGGCTCCAGGAGCACTGCTTCTGGACCTGGCCCCGCTCTCAACTCTCTCTGCTTCCCTGGACCTGCACCACCGGCTAACTCTCCCAACCTGCTCTCCTATCCTCAGGCCTCTTGGGCTAGGTCTATCACGCGGCCCTCTGCGCCTTGAGTCCCCCAGCCTCATTCACCCTTCCATCTCCCCCACTGTTCTCTACTCCTAGTTTGGGCCCTGTGCCATTCTGAGTCTTGGGGCACCAGACACCTGGGGAACCAATACTGCTTCCTGATCCTTTTCACTCAGACCAGCGTAGTGCCTTCTTTGGGCCCCAGGAGCACTGCTTCTGGACCTGGCCCCGCCCTTACCTCCTTCTACTTCCCTGGGCCCTTCCCTCCTTCTACTTCCCTGGTCCCGCAACCCCCGGCAGCCTCTTTCTGGGGATGGCAGCCTCTTTCTGGGGCTCCAAGGCTTACCTTTCCTCTCCCTGATCCTTTGCATCCAGTACAACCCAGCTACTCAATCCACTCCCTGGGTAATCTTGGGGCTTCTTCCCACCTCATCTGCCTTTGCATCCCTGTGTGGTATGGCCACGGCCAGGATCTCAGGTCAGTCCAACACCCAAGTTTCTGAGACCAAAATCATTCTTAGAAGATTCCAGACCTAAGGAGAAAGTCTGAAAACTTCTGACCCACATTGGAATTGAGCCACCACGGAACTCCTGAAGACAAAATCAATCTGGCCAC
>NW_008359787.1:657708-680248 GCF_000622305.1 Nannospalax galili | reverse complement strand
TAATTAAAAATGCCAGAATGGTGGAACTAACCCTCTTGGATATTTAACAGACATACCTTGAGATTTATACTAATTGGGTCAGAAGGACACAAAGGACACTTTTTGCTCCTTGCCCTCCTAGGTCGATTAGTTCCCAGGGACTATGAGCATCTTGCAAAACATCCTGTAATGGTGGTGGGTCATCTGACCTCTTGATCAAGGAGGCCAGTGTCCAGTCTATAAAGAGGAGGGTCAACACGGAGGAGTAATTTCCTCCATGCTTCCAAGAGAAGCCCACAATGGTCGAGCAGGACCTTTGGCTTATCTTCACATAGATGGAACTGGTAAAAGAAAGGAGCCAGGGGCTCCTTCCAAGCCCATGGGACCCCTGAGGAACAGATCCTGAGTAAAAACAAATCAGTTTATCTGGTCCAATTGTATGTCCTTAAACACCCAAAAGGGAAGTATAACCAAAGATTAAAGGGGCCAACATAATATCATAAGAGCATACATATACATAACTAAAAGTTACTCGACAAACAACAAAGCCAGACAGGCGATACCTTCAGTCGAGTAGTTGGCTAGGATAGATAAAGGCTCTTCCACACAGTAACCCAACATACTACTGGAAAAATGAACAGCAGACCCCAATTCTAGCCAAAGGAATACTGACAATGGATTGCCGTAGATGAGGAACAGCTGACATCCAGGATTCAAATTCATGTTATGTGGGTCAACCAGATTTGTGTGTTATTTAATGTGATAAACATTAAGTACAGAATATACCTATGATACATTCTAGCAAAAATATTTAATTTTAATTTAATAAATCTTTAGCTATATAATTTACAGAAAACAGGCCAATGGATCAAAACAAAAGATAATACATTTGTCTAAGCAATTAGACAAATTAGAGTTTGACATTATTTGGAAATCATTGTACTGGTTCCTTCAATAAATCATGGTTATAAAAAAGGGACAGTGGGAGGGTGCAGACAGGAGTGGGGTCTGAAAGATGGGGCGCTGGAGAGATGACTCAGCAGTTAAGAGCACTGCTCTTGCAAAGGACCCAGGTTCAATTCGAACCACCCACATGGTGGCTACCAATTGTCCACAACTCCAGGTCTATAGGCTCTGATACCCTCCTCTGTCCTCTGCAGGCACTGAAGGATGTGGATGAAATTACATACATGCAGGCAAAGCACACACACATAAATAAATAAATAAATAAATAAATAAATAAATAAATAAAAAACCCAAGCTGACCTACCATACAATAGTAAAACTCACCAATAGAGCATTTCACACAAGTACATATGGGCTCAATTTGTGCCATGTATTCTCACCCCTTACTGAACCCTTCACTGGCAAAAGGCACCTGTTATGGTGAAGGGACAATATAAATGGCTTCACACAAAGACATCTAAATAAATAAATAAATAAATAAATAAAAAACCCAAGCTGACCTACCATACAATAGTAAAACTCACCAATAGAGCATTTCACACAAGTACATATGGGCTCAATTTGTGCCATGTATTCTCACCCCTTACTGAACCCTTCACTGGCAAAAGGCACCTGTTATGGTGAAGGGACAATATAAATGGCTTCACACAAAGACATCTGGGACGTAGACAATCTGCACTGGAGACCTACCTCATTAGAGTACCAGGGATCTAGAGCTAATATTAACATTATACTGAATATTGTGTGCCATAACCTGCCAGAAAATTTTCAGGAAACCTTCCAGAGTTTTTCCTCAATACAAAGGATCTGTTTCATGTATTCACAAGGATTATCTTTAACAATATCTTCCCAACTGAGTTGAAAGAATGTTGGTAGTTTCAGCTCTACTGAATTTTATTCTGATCAATATTTGACAGCCATTGTGGGACACAAATGGCAGCTGGTAGTTGCTGCAAAGTACCTTTCCTCTCCCTGTCAATTTTGAATATTAATGATTCAATATAAGTTTAAATATTTGCATCGTAACCCCCAGAAGAGAAGGAAATAAGACTCAATCATGGGAACAAGAGTGTCTCAATTCTGCCAAGCATTAAGTCACACATGGGTCCTGGGAGGAAAAGATAGTATACACATGTTGATTTACTTTCCTCTCTCTCCTGAGTCTCTTCACACCTTGGCCAGGAAAAAGGCAAAAAGGAGAACTCAACAATTTATGCAACACAGTGGAATTGATGGAAGACAGATATGATATATTAGTACAGCGTCGGCCTCCAAACTGAATGCGAATCTGGCTTCTCTTTTGGTTTCTTATACAGAGTATAGCTTTGATTGCCAAAGAAATTAAACTTGAAGCTTCAAGAATGTACATATAAAATACCTACCAACGATACTGAACTTCTTGAGTGGTAACTCTCCCACCCTGTGAGAACTTGGGTTCGTAGACTATGCCCAGAGATCTCTTTTGGAAATTTCCATTGGAACCAGATAATCAGTTATTTCCATCCCAAATTTTTACTTCAAAACTTCATGTTGAGATTAAAATTTAAAACAAAAATTGAGACAAGGACTTCCCACTGTTACAGTAATCACTGAAAACAGGATATATTTAAGAAACAGAATAGGGGTGTTTCATGAACTATGATTTTACTGGTAACTGTATGACTTTTTTTAGAAATTTCAAAGCAAATGTTTCTCTCTACATAAGTTTGAGTGAGCTATTATAAAATCCACTTTTTAAAATGAAACTAAAATCAGATAGAAACTAATAGCTGCTCTAAGATATAAAAGCAATAACTCACAGGGGAACCCCCAGACTCTTCCAGAATAACCCAGAAGTCCTTTACATTCTGCTCACTGTCAGATTCTAAACCCTTACTTGGATTTTTAGGGAGGTTTGACAACCCACATTCATGAAAAAATCTGCTTTAGATGTTTATTGCTGTGTAAGAAAATTGCCTCAAACTTAGCATTTTAAATGGCAAATCTTTATTATCTCACAGTGTCTGTGAGACAGTAATTCAAGAGCAACTTAGCTGGGTTGCTCTAGCCCAAGGTTTTCCACAAGTTGTTCTCAAGATGTTGGCTTACAGATGGACTAATGTGAATGTTTGATTGGGGCTAGATTTGCTTTCTCAGAAAGCTTGTTCCCATGGACCTCATCAGGAAGCCTTGTCTACTAATTGAATCTGAACAGGAGGAAGGAATGCCCCTTCCTGGAACTGTCTCTGTGTCCTCACAGCATGGGAGTTGGCTAACTTTCCCCAGAAGAACATTACAATGTGTTCATTTTAGTCTTAATTGTCTACAACACCATTTCCATTATAGGCTATTCATAAAAGTGGATCACAAGGCCAGTTCCCTCTCACACGTAGTGGAGGGGTAGAAAGTCAAGCTTTGCATATCAAAGATATATATGACACAAACCTCATGAACATAGTTTAAAAATATCACATATTATTTGCTTTACAACATCAAATTAAAAATCACTCTTTAATGATTTCAGCCTTATCTTGACCAATGGTCAATACTAAGTGTCAAGGTAATCCTGGAAATGGAATATTTTCTCAGACAATCTGCAACCTAAATCAATCACTGCCTCAAAGCATAATGCAATAGTAGAACACTAATTTTAAAGTGATATAATTTTTTAATGAAATAAAAATACTAAGTCTTTGCAAGAATTCAAAACAAGAAACCTGCTCAGCCAGGACCCTAGTAAGTCTGATCAAGCTCACTGCCACCCTCCCCCATTTGTCTCATCCACCTACATTCTGTCTCCTGCCGGCCTCTGACACAGGCCGGCCCCATCTCCACCCTGTCCCCTGCTGGCCTGGCCTCTCTCAAAGGCTAGCCCAGTCTTAGCTCCAACTCATTCTCCACAGGAGGATTACCTACCCCATTCCTCTCATCACTATCCCTGCAAGCCTCTCTAACAGGCTGGCTCCTATTCCTTAAACCCAAATCACAGGACTACCTTTCCAAACCAGATTAACCACCCACCATACCATAGATCCCTAAGTTATCACCCAGGTGGCCCCCACACTAGCAAATTCCCAGCCTCGGGATCAGACAGACAGACAGACCTGCTCAGCCAATACTTTGAACCAAAATTAAATTAAACAAAAGCAGAGTAGAAGTTCCTGCTGAACACATAACCCACAAAAAACATTCATATGCCCAGATGGCAATGCAAAAACACAATTAATAGGAAAAAACAGGAAAAAGTGTCCCTGACAAAACCCACAAGTCCTATAGAAGTACACAACATTGAGAACCACCCTGCAGAACCCCAGGACACAGAATTTAAAAGAGCAATCATGTACATGATCAAAGAATTATAAGAAAACACAAACTCAAAGAACTCAAAGAAGAAAGCATGAACTTTTGACAGAAGCTCAAGAATATACAAATACCCAGCTTAATGAAATATCAAAAACAATTCATAATTTGAGAAGCAAATTCACTAAAGAGATAGAAATGGTGAATAAAACCCAAATGGAAATGAACAAGGGACAGAAAGACTCATTAAACCAAGTAGAAACAACAGGAGAAAGTCTCACAAGCAGAATGGATTAAAGGGAAAACAGAATATCAAGGCTGCAGGATAAAATTGAAAATCTGGACTCCTTAATCAAAAACTATGCAAAATTCAAAAAAACACAGGAATGGAACACTCAGGAAATGTGGGATATCATGAAATGACCAAATCTATGTATTATAGGCATAGAAGAAGGAGAAGAAAATCAAACCAATGTCATTGAACAGATCTTCAATAGGATTATAGGAAAAAACCCTAAATTAAGGAAAGACATACCTATAGAGATTCAAGAAGCACAGAGAACACCATGAAGACATGCTCAGAACAGAAAGTCCCCACAGCATATCACAGTAAAAATATTAAATGTATAGAACAAAGAGAGGGTACTAAAAACTGCTAGAGAAAAACAACAAGTTACATATAAAGGAAAACCCATCAGAATAACAGCTGACTTTTCAATGCACACTCTGAAAGTCAGAAGAGCCTGGAACAAAATTTTCCATGACACAAATAGGCGTAAAGAATTCATATCTTCCAAACCAGCACTACAGAGAATACTTGAAGCAATACAGGGACTGAAGAAAGAAATAAATATACACAAAAGCCTACAGAAAGAAAAGAAAGAAAGCTATTATCAATGGAAAAAAATAGGGCAACAAACACAAAGCAATTAAAATTACAGTACAAAATTCACACCTTTCAATATTAACACTAAATATCAATGGCCTCAACTCCCCTATCAAAAGACACAGGGTGGTACAATGGATCAAGAAAGAAAATCCATCTCTTTTTTTTCTTCAAGAAACTCCTCTCAAAGCTGGAGAGATGACTCGGCAGTTGAGAATACCGGTTGTTCTTGCAGAAGACTCAGGTTCAAAACCCAGCACCCACATGGCAGCTAACTACTGTCCATAACTCCAGTCCCAGGGGATCTGACATCCTCTTCTGACCTCCGTGGGCATTGCATGACGTGGGTGCACTTACCTACATGCAGGCAATACATGCATACACATAAAATAAAAATAATAAATAAAATTTAAAATAAAAAGAAACTCATCTCACCTTCAAGAATAGACTCTACCTTAGAGTGAAAGGATAGAAAAAAATATTTCAAGCAAATGACCCTAAGAAGCAAGCAGGTGTTACAATTTTAATATCTGACAACACAGACTTCAAATTAAAACTCATCAGAAGATATAAAGAGGGTTACTCCATTCTAATCAAAGGAACAATAGACCAAGAAGATATTACAATTATGAACATTTATGCACCAAACTCTGGAGCGCCCAATTTCATAAAATCAATAGTCCAGGACTATAAAACAGAGATTGTTACCAACTCAGTGGTAGTCGGTAAATTTAACACCACACTTTCTTCAACAGACAGGTCAACTGGTAAAAAACAAACACAGAGACATATGAATTAAATGACATATTATATGAAGTACACCTAACAGATTTATTCCACCCAACCACCAAAGAATACACTTTCTACTCAGCAGCTCATACAAGTTATTCTAAAATTGAACACATTCTGGGACACAAAACAAATCTCAACAATTACAAAAAATTGAAATAATTTCATGCCTTCTATCAGACCAAAATGCGATAAAGCTTATAATCAACAACAAAAGAAGCTCTAGTAAACACACAAACTCATGGAGATTAAACAAACATACTCCTGAATCAAGACTGGATCAAAAAGGAAATTATGAAAAAAATAAAAGTATTCCTGGAACAAAATGAAAATGAGAACACAACACAACAAAACCTCTGGGACACCCTAAAAGCAGCCCTAAGATGGAAGTTTATAGCTCTTAGTGCCTACATTAAAAAATCAGGAAGAGCACATGTAAATGACTTGACAGTACAACTCAAGACTAGAAAGGCTAAAGCAAACCAATCTCAACTTAGTAGACAAGATGAAATATCAAAACTCACAGCAAAAATAAATGAAATAGAAACAAAGAAAATAATACAAAAATAATTATGAATCTAAAAGCTGGTTCTTTGAAAGGCTAAACAAGATAGACAGACCTTTAGCCCAGTTATCCAAAAGAAAGAGCAAATCCAAATTAACAAAATTAAGATGAAAGGGGACACAACAGACACAAAAAAAAAACATTGTAAGGGAATAACTTAAAAATCTCTACTCCATTAAATTTGAAAACCTAAAAGAAATGAATGAATTCCTAAAATTATGGCCACCATCAAAGTTAAACCAAGAGGAGATCAGCCACCTAAACAGACCCTTATTTTCAAATAAGGAAATTGAAACAGTAATACAAAGCCTCCCAACTAAAAGAAGCCCAGGCCCATAAGGATTCACAGAAGAATTTTACCAGACTTTGAAAGAAAATCTACAACCGATACTGCTTAAATTATTCAAAAAGACAGAAACAGAGGGAGAACTCATAAGCTCTTTCTTTGAAGCCAGTATCATTCTAATACCAAAATCAGGAAAAGATACAACAAAAAAAGAAAACTATAGACCCATATCTTTTTTTTCAATATATTATTTATTTTTTTTATTTTATGTGTATGAGTGTTATGTTTGCAGGTAAGTACACCGTGTCGTGCAATGCCGGCCGAGGACAGAAGAGGCTGTCGGATCTCCTGGAACTGAAGTTATGCACAGTTGTCAGCTGCCATGTGGGTGCTGGGATTCGAACCCAGGTCTTCTACAAGAATAGTTAATGTTCTTAACCACTTAGCCACCTCTCCAGCCCCTAGACCCATATCTTTATTGAACATACAAGCAAAGATACTCAACAAAATACTTGCAAACCACATACAGACACACATCAAAAAGATCATCCACCATGATCAAGTCGGCTTTATTCCGGAGATGCAGGGATGGTTCAACACCCTGTATAAAGTAATAAAACATATAAACAGACTTAAAGACAAAAACTGCATGGTCATCTCAATAGATGCAGAAAAGGCATTTAACAAAATCCAACATGCATTTATGTTAAAAGTCCTAGAACAAGTTGGTCTGGAGGAAACATACCACAACATGATTAAAGCAGTATACAACAAGTCCATAGCCTACATCATCCTAAATGGAGAAAAACTGGAAGCATTCCCATTAAAATCAGGAACCAGACAGGGCTGTCCACTGTCTCTACTCCTTTTCAATACAGTGCTTGAAACCCTTCCTAAAGCAATAAGAAAACAGGGAAACTAAAGGAATACCAATTGGAAAAGGAGAGGTCAAATTATCTGTATTTGTAGATGATATGCTGTTATACATACGAGATCCAAAAAAATCCACTCAAAAACTGTTAGAATTGATTAATGGTTTCAGGATACAAAATCAACTTACAAAAATCAGTAGTCTTTCTATATAGCCATAACAAGCAATCAGAAAAAGCACTAGAGCACTCCCATTCTTAATAGCCTCAAAAAATATTTAGGAATAAGCCTAACCAAAGACATTAAAGATCTCTACAATGAAAATTTCAAAACTCTAATGAAAGAGATAGAGGCAGGCACTAGGAGATGGAAAGACTTATCATGCTCATGGATTGGTGCAATCAATATTGTGAAAATGACCAACTTACCAAAAGCAATTTAGATGCAATGTAATCCCAATCAAAACTCCCATGACATTCTTTACAGAGGTTGACAAAATAATACTAAAATAGAATCACAAAAGACCTCGGATAGCCAAAACAATCTTGGGCAAAAAGAACAATGCTGGGGATCACCATACCAGATCTCAAATTATATTGCAGAGCTATAGTTATAAAAACAGCATAGCACTGGCACAAAAATAGACACGTAGATCAGCGGAACACAATAGTAGACCCAAACATGAGTCCATATAATTTCAGCCACCAGATATTTGACAAAGGTGCTAAGAGCACACAATGGAGGAAAGATAGCATTTTCAACAAGTGGTGCTGGCAAAACTGGATCTCCACATGCAGAAAATGAAATTTGACTCTTATCTTTCACCCTGAACAAAAGTCAACTCCAAATGGATCAATGATCTCAAGATAAATCCTGAAATACAGAAACTGCTAGAAGAAAACATAGGTGGCACCCTTCAAGATATAGGCATAGGAAAGGACTTTCTAAACCAGATACCAGCTGCTCAGGATCTAAGATCAAAAATCAGTAAGTGGGACCTCATTAAGTTACAAAGTTTCTGTTCATCAAAAGATACAACTAAGAAAGGAGAGAAGAAACCCAGTGAGTGGGAGAAAATCTTCACTAGCTACACATCGAACAGAGGATTAATATCCAGAATATACAAAGAATTCTAAAAAGAAAGAAAGAAGAAAATAAACGACCCAATAAAAAGATGGGCAATAGACCTAAACAGGGAGTTCTCAAGCAAAGAAATAGAAATGGCTAAGAACCACCTTAAAAAGTGCTCAACATCTTAGCAATTACGGAAATGAAAATCAAAACCTCTTTAAGAAAGAAAGAAAGAAAGAAAGAAAGAAAGAAAGAAAGAAAGAAAGATGACCCAATAAAAAGATGGGTGTTAGACCCAAACAGAGAGTTCTCAAGCAAAGAAATAAAAATGGCTAAGAAGTACCTTAAAAAGCGCTCAACATCCTTAGTAATTAGGGAAATGAAAATCAAAACCAGTTTAAGATTTCATCTTACCCCAGTCAGACTGGCCAAGATCAAGAGAACAGAAGACTCCAAATGCTGGAGAGGATGTGGAGAAAAAGGAACACTCATTCACTGCTGGTGGGAATGCAAACTCGTGCAACCACAAGGGAAAGCAGTGTGGAGAACCCTCAAAAAACTAAAAATGAACTTACCACTCCTTGGCATATATCCAAAGTATTCGTCGTACTGTAAAGATGCCTGTACATCCATGTTTATTGCTGTTCTCTTCACAATAGCTAAGAAATGTAAACAACCGAAATGTCCCTCAACTGAGGAATGGTTAATGAAAATGTGGCAAATCTATTCAATAGAGTTCTACTCAGCAGTAAGAAAAGATGAAATTATGAAATATGCAGGTAAATGGATGGAACTAGAGAGTGTTATACTAAGTGAAGTAACACAAACTCAGAAAAACAAGTGACACGTTTTCCCTCATTTGTGGATTGTAGCACCAATCCCTTATATGTGAGTATATAAATTCTGATATGACACCAGGAGCCAGGGAAAGGCCAAAGATAACATGGAGGTAAAGGAAAAGAAATAAATTGAAAGGGAGATAGTAGGGAACAAATGCTATCTGAGGGAGGTGGAAAAATTATGAGTAATCAGCAGGGAGAAGAGAAGGGAGGGACATGCAAGGGGCCATGGTGTGGGGGAGGGAGGGAAGTCAGGAATGGAAAGATGGCAGGAGTCTAGAGGTATTGGGGAGAGGATGGGAATAATGGGGGCACTGTGACTAGGAAAGGAGGGAGGAGGGAGGCCATGTGGGGAAAAAAAGGGTAGAGATGAGTGAATTTCAGGGGCCTAGGAAACCCAGAGGGAAAAGTGATGCCCTAGAACCCTTATGAGAAATGCACATAGAGTGTCTGAACATTAATGCATATGTATACTTAGGAGATGATTGGAAGAGAAGGCAATGCCAGACAGAAGAGACCTTCCTTAAAGTGACAAACATGCTGTACAGCACTCATCAAAGAAATTACTTTTGCAATAGATGGAGACTACCACAGAGTTGCACATCTGGTTAGCCATAGCGAACATACACCTTGGAGATGCCTGGTACACAGGTGACATATCAGCCATCAAATTCCTACAACCAAGGCTCATGAAACATAGAGGAATAAAGGGTAGAAAGAGGGCCAATGCACCCCTCAACTCTCACCAGTGAGGCTTCCATGTACATCAGAGTGCTTTACACACAGAAGGCCTCAACTGGCCAAGGTTTGGAGAATAAGAGACTGTAGAGTGGAGTGTTGGATGGAACTCCTGTATGGAACCTCACCCACCCATGGCTCAGGGACTATTGCGGAAGAAGAGGCAAAAAAATTGTAAGAGCCAGGGCTGGTTCATGAACGTATGAAGTGGCGGCTTCCAGGACAATGGCAGCTTGCTCATGTGTGCCTGTGGCAGTGGTGGCTTCCAATGTGGGGCCCATGTCAGCTCAATTAAACAAGAGCCCAAAGGGGAGGCAAGCAATAGGTGGGTCAGAACTAGATCAAGAACTGTTTGAGACTGGTTGCTGCTGGGTGAGGGACAGTATGACTTGCATACGATCACTGGATGGGGCTGACTAGACTCCAGTGGACACATTTACACTGAAGGACATTTGGATACAAAACACCTGAATGAATAGGACTCAGGATGTATGGCAAATACATAGGGTTTGGTGGGAGAGGGGAGGCATATATTGGGGAGGGGGCCTGGATGTGAGTAGGAAAATGTGAGTATGAAATTGTAAAAGCTGAATAAAAAAAGAATAAAATATGCCAAAAAAATTCTAAACAATAAGAACTCTCATAGATTATTGGAGAGTATGCAAGAATAATAAAAGTCACTTATGAAAACAGTCCAACAGTTTCTTATAAAGATAAACAAGCATTATCATACCACAAAGCAGCACTACTCCTAAGTATTTACACATATAAAACTTTGTTTTCAAATTGAAATGATATGGGAGTGTTTCATAATCTTGGTTCATAAGTTCCAAGGAATGGAAAAAACTGAAATATCATTCATACACATATACAATGGAATGATACTCACAGTACAAATGGGCTAACTATTGGCGCATGCTGAAACGAATTGCTGCTAAACGGAAAGTCCAGGTCAAAATTCCATATACTGGAGCCAGGAATGCAGATCAGTGATAAAGTCTTTGTCTATCAGTTACACATCCATAGATTAAATAACCAATACCACAAAAGAAAAGAAAATGCATACAGTATACAACTGACTTTATAGAACACTCACTCTCAAAAGAACAAGACTATAAGGCCAGAAAACAAAATACCAGAAGTGTTAACAATAAAAGAGAAAAAAGAAATCTGGGGAGCAATGGAACTCGATATATGTCTTGTCTATGATGGAGATATAAGTATGTTTGAGACTGGAGAGATAGCTCCATGGTTGAAAGCACTTACTATTCTTGCAGAGAATCTGGGTTCAATTTGCAGAAGCAACATGGGAACTCACAACCATCTGCACTCTAGTTCCAGGAGTCTGGTGCACTCTCTGGCCTCTACAGACATTGGGCACATATTTTCGTACACCTATACATACAGGCGGGCCAAATAGTCATACACATAAAATAAAAATAAATCTTCAAAAAATTATTTAAAGTGAATTTCACTGTATGTAACTTATACTTTAAATATATATAAAACTCTGACCAAGCACTCTACCCTCTCTTCTGTCTGCAGTTGGGGTATACACACTCTAAAACACACAGGTAGAGCTGTGCTAAATGGCAGCACTGACAAAGCCTAAGCAGCAGCTAGTCAATCCTCTATTCTGTCTGCCTCTTCTCAACCCACATGACTGTGTGAGGCATCAGTGAATATCCCTTAGGCCTCTGCTTAACTTATAAAACACCCTCCCCCATCCTTCCAGCCAGTCCTGTGGAGAAAGTGAAAAAGCAACACACTACTGCAGCCAGGCTCAGACTTTTACTCATCATGCAAAGGAAGTGGAAGAATCACCTCCAAAATGACTGCTCCTGGCTCACAAAGCTTAACCACATCTATTGATGAAAACTAGTTTCAAGTCCACAGGAAACCACAGAGCTGGCAACTTAAAAACAGTACTATGTCTTCCCAAAAACACTTTTAATCATCATCCTTCCAGATCTCAAGGCCAAGGCTAACATACCATCCACCCTTGGCTAAAACCTCACCCTAGTTTACTTCCACTCCTCTGGCATCTTCCACAGGCAATGGTCACACTTGTCCCTAATAAACCACTAAACCACTAAGCAGTCCACATTGAGGAATAGAACATAGCAATAATCTAAAAGTCAAAAATGCCAAGAGAAAGGGGAAAGTATATCCACACCGACAATATATAAGTGATTATACATCAGCAAAGAAAAATGGAGTCTCCAGCGATTGTTTTAGATTAAGACAGTGTGACTGGAAACTTGGATGCAGCTGGTAGTGTGAAATAAAAAGGATGGCAGCTCCCTTTGCCTTGACATCCTCATCTCCAACTTCCTGACCAAGGTTCAGAAATTAAAGCTGGGTATCAGATTTCCTTGACAACCTATTTCAAGAATTTTCTCCTAAGACAAGATGTTCTAATATTGAGGCTCATGCCTTATGAATGAGGCTCGCTGACCCTCATTATGCTCACCTCTCCTAACATTTCACTGGGATTTGGCACTGATGGTTCAAAAATGTGTTCCCAATTGTTGACAAAGAACATTTTTCCTAGTAGCAATATCTAAGTGGTGACATAGCCTTGCCTTTGAGCTGATTCGTGGGATGTCTTTATTTTGTCACTATTCACTCTCTTTTTCCTCTATCCCACACCTGTGCTGCCTAGGTTAAGAAAGAAAATGCAGTTAATTAAATTATCAAATCATCTGTATAGAAACCATACCATTGTCTTAAGACAATCAAATATACTTTTTTCCATCAGGGTGGAAAGATTTCAGCTTTAATGTAATAGGCATTTTAATACTTTACAGCGTTTTTAAAAATGATACTCAAGCAAATTTCTTCTCTTCGATGTTTTCAACTCTTCTGAAGTATAATTTACATGTGGTAAATTTCTTCCATTTTAATAATATAATAAAATGACTTGAAAAATCTAAGGTCATTAGTAGTAACTAAGTCAAGATACAGAGCTTTTCCATCACTCCAAATCATGCCTCTTTGTGCTCATACAACCTTCAAAGACGGACAGTCGCCATTTTCTTCATGTCACTTTAGTTTTGCCTTTCATATATATTCACAAAATCACACGATTTCTAGTCACTTGTCCATAACTTCTCTCACACAGAAATAAAAATGCTCTTGATATTCATGCTATTGTGTGTGTGCATGTTACTGGATTGTTTTTGTGGCTGAGTGGCCCATTGCATGGATTTTATGCATCCCTTTGTTCACCACCTCATTCTTGGTTTACTTCTGCCTTTGATCTACTTTAGCAACTTCAAGTACTTGCATAAGACTGTGCTTTAGCACATTTTCATTTTCTTAGAATAAATATGAAAATGATCAGGTGATGAGTATGGCCATATTAAATTCTAGTAAGTGGCTTATGACATTTAGTTGTGTTAACATATACACTTCTCTACTATGTTAATTGATTGCTTGTCACAAATACATCTTTTAGATAAGGTGTGCAAATAGTTTGCCCATCTCTTAAAGTTTTGTTGTCTTCTTTAATTATAACAGACTTTAGACTTTATACTATTTCAGGTTCTTCCTTAGATGTGCACATTATAAATATTTTCTCATTGATCTATAGCTTCTGTTTTCATTTTCCTGTGTCTCTTTTTATTTGAATTTTTATTTTTTGAGAATTTCATACATAAGCACTGTATTTACAGCACTTATACTCCTCCATTTCCCTCCTCCAACTCTTGCATCACTCCTCACTCTTTTCATATCTTTTTGCATAAACAACTTTTTCTAATTTAATGAAGACTAATTGTTTTAGTTTCATTTCTCCTGTCATAAAAAAATACCCTGACAAAAATAAATTTAAAGGAGAAAGGGGTTTGTCTCAGCTTATAATTCCAGGTTACAGCCTATAATCATGGAAAGTCAAGGCAAGGACTTCAGTCACATCACATCCGTGGTCAACAACAGAGGAATGAACACACACATGCTCACTTGTGTGTGAGTTTGGGCTTAACTGGATTTTTCCACTCTTACACAGTTCAGAATCTCCTGCCTAGGGATATTTTGCCCACATGGGGCTGGGTCTTCTCACATCAATTAACTTATTGAAAGCAATCCACCACAGACATACTCACAGGTCAAACAATGTAGACCACTCCCTACTGAGACTCTTCCCAAGTGATTGTAGGCTGTATTAAGTTACAAGTAAAACTAACCCACACCAGTTATGGTTTTGGTTTTGGTTTTATGGTTCTTAACATTTGATGCCTCCCTGTCCTTCATACCACTTAAAAAAAGGTCTTTACCTAAAACCAAAACATAAAGACTTTACTTTGTATTTCCTTCTAGAAAGTTCACGATTATAATGAACTTTAAAACATATTTATATTTATACCTATGGTATAAGTTATACTCATACTTATGGTATGAGTTAATACTAAGTTTATTTTTTGAAATGTTTATCAAATCATTTTAGCATCATCTGTTAGAGACAGTACTTTTTCTCCTAAAAACGTGTCTACACATTTTAGGGTAAAACCGCAAACAGTCTTAGGTGTACAGGTCTGTACTAGACCATACTTTCATTTCATCCACAAATCTGTCCTTCAACCAATAACATACTATCTCAATTACATCAGCTTTATAGTAAATCTTTAGGTAATGTAAGTCTTCTTTGTTCTTTTCTCCATATTGTTTCAATGACTAAAATTCTTTGCATTTCCATATAAATTTAAGAATTGGGTTGGCAATTTCTATTAAAAACTAATGCCTACTTAATAGGAGGAAATTCATGCTTCATACATCTTTATCCTTAATTACTTCAATTAGTTGCTATTGGAAATGGTATTGCATTTTTACTTCAATTTCTAATTAACTTATTCATTGCTAATACAGAAATGCAATTATTTTCACACATTGACATTTCAATCTGTGACCTTTTCAATACATATATCTCAGTTCTAGTGTCTTTTTTTCAGTAAATAACATGTTTTCTATGTGAGCTATCAAATTATTTCCAAAGAAAGTTTTACTTCTTTTAAAATTCAAATGTCATTTCCTTTCTTAGCTGATTACAGGAACTAGGAATCTCCAGCAATAATATGACACAGAAACTCTAAGAGAACATAAATTTCCTTGTTCTTAATCTTAGAGAAAAGTATTTGAGCTTTCAAAATCAAGTACGAAAAGGGAAATAACTTTTCAGAAGAGAACTTTTACCAACTTAAGTGGTTTCTTTTCTTTTCTTTTTATGCACATTTTATTAAGTTTATATGCATTTCATATAATAGATCTTAATTGAATTTAGACCCCTACCTTCACTCCCCATTGCCCCCCCCCAGGAGATTTCATGCATTCTGTCACATATGTTAAGGCCTATCTGGTCAAGAATTTGTACCCAGATGTCCCTCTATGCAAGTTCATCCACTGGAGTCTACTCAGCCTATCTAAAGTCACTCACTTAAAGAAGATCAACTATCCCTCACTCCACAGTAATTGATTGTCAATAGTTCCTTGGCTATAGTTGCCCATTTCCCCACTTCTATGGTGGGATTTTGTCTGATTGAGTCAGAATGGCTTTTGTGCATGCTGTCATCATTGTTGCAAGTTCATTTGCACAAGTTCCTAGAGGCCTGGAAGACCCTGATTTCCTTATGATTATGTATCAACCCTGGCTCTTAAAATCTTTCCCCCTCTTCTTCCGCAATGGTCCCTGAGTTATCAGTGAGTGAGGTTTCATATAGGAGCCCTAGCCAGGGACACATACTCTTAAGTCTCTTATTCTCTAAAACCTAGACAATTGTGGTCTTCTGTGTGCATCTCACTCTGTTATATGAGGAAGCTTCACTGGTGATAATTTATGGATATATTAGTATTCTCTCTACCTCCTATTCCACTATGTTCCATGACCTTAGGTACAGAGGTTCCACTGTAGATATGTCACTTAGGGCTAGGCATATTCTCTGTGTGTGATCAGTTGTGGAACTCTGTAATAGCTTCCATCAGTTACAAAAAGAAGCTTCCTTGTTGAGTGATGCGTAGTATACTTGTCTGTAAATATAAGGATGCATATTTAGCATACAGTAAGAAATTTCATTTGTCTCAGAATATAACAGAGATTGGGTTTTCTCTAAGATCTATGACCTTCTCACCCATGTATAGGAATTTATTTCAAATATTCTGTATTTGTTGAGTGCCCCAGTATGTTGTCAACTTTAAAGAAACTTGCATACATCCAGACCGACCCAATTTGTCCCTCTAATCTCCAGGAGTCCTCAGGGCCTGTTCCAGCCCCAAACTATCTTTGTATCCATGGGTGGCCCAGCCCCCCAGCTTCCTGGGGTCAGCATCTTTCCTGGGTAAGTTCTGCGGTGCCCACTGCACCTTGACTCCCCCAGCCTCATTCACACACACCCCAGTTCCCCCACTCCATCTCTTCTCCTACCCTGGGCACTGGTTCATTTCTTCTCTTGGCACCCCAGACCTCTGGATCTCTCTTGGCCCAGACTCCCCACGACTTCCTGATCCTTTGCCCCCAGACCAACCCAATTCATCCCTCTAGTCTCCAGGAGCCCTTGGGACCTGTTCCTGCCTCAACCTCCCTTTGCATCCCTGGGCAGTCCAGGCCCCCAGCTTCCTGGGTCCAGCATCTTTCCTGGGCCCTGGGCCCAAACCAGCCCAGCCCCCAAATTTCTGAAGCCAGCAATTTTTCCTAGAGTGATCCAGACCGTAGGAGAAAGCCTGAGAGCTTTCTCTCATCAGATTTGTGCCTCTATGGGAACTCCTGAGCAGCAAGACTAAAGCAATTTGGCCACTCCAATATAAAATCAAAGAGAGAACCTGAAACCTAGACCAACCAGCTTTTCATGCCCAACAAGTAAACCACAAAGGCACATCAAGTTTACAAAAAGAAGCTGACCTAAATTCAGCAAAGGAAGGCTTGAGTCCCACATAAGAATCAGAAACTACAAAAGAAATCCATATTTCAAAGTCACAGTGAAAAATAAAAACATGAAAAACCTAAATACTATATTGCACCAAGTACCAACAGTCCTGTAGAGGAGTGCAATGAGAACCCTCTAGAGATAACACAGGACATGGAATTCAAAAGAACAATCATAAATATAGTAAAAGAATTCAGTGAATTTAAAGAATACATGAAGAAATCAAAGAACTGAAATAAACTTCGGAATGAATTCAGAAAAGAGTTAGAAATATTGAAGAATACATCTATAGCCATACCACCCTGAGCATGCCTGATCTCATCTGATCTTGGAAGCTAAGCAGGGCCGGGCCTGGTTCGTAATTGGATAGGAGAAATATTGAAGAGATTAAAAATGACAGGAATCAATACACATCTTCCATTAATACCTTTAAATATCAATAGACTGAACTCCCCAGTCAAAAGACACAGACTACTTGAATGGATTAAGAAATAAATGCATCATTTTATTGTCTGCAAGAAACTCATGTCACTTTCAAGGACAGGCACTACCTTAAGGTGAAAGGATGGAAAAAATTTTACCAAGCAAATGGTACTAGAAAAAAGCAGGCATTGCAATTCTAATATCTGACAAAATAGACTTCAAATTAAAACTAATCAGAAGAGATAAAGAGGGCCACATCATTCTGATGAAAGGAACAATTGACCTATATGATATTACAAACAAGAACATATATTCACCAAATTCTGGTGTACCCAACTTCATAAAAACAGTACTACAGACTTTAAGACCCAGATTATTCCCAACTTGTTAATATTAGGGGACTTCAATACCCCATTGTCTCCATTAGATAGGTCAACAGGACAGAAAATTAATGGAGAGATATTTGAATTAAACAATACCATACATCAAATGGGCCTAAAAGACATCTACCAAATATTTCACCCAAGCACCAAAGAATATACTTTCTATTCAGTGTCACATGGAACTTTCTCCAAAATCAACCATATACTGGGGCACAAGCAAACCTCAACAAATACAAAAAGATTGAAATAATTCCATGCATCCTATCAGACCACAATGCAATAAAGATTAAAATCAACACTGGAAGAAACTCTAGTAACTACATGAATAAATGGAGATTAAAAAACATACTCTTGAATGATGAATGAGTCAAAGGAGAAATTAAGAAAGAAATAAAAGTATTACTGGAACTAAATGAAATGGACAATACAACACAACAAAACCTCTGGCACACATTGAAAGTGGTCTTTAGAGGGAAGTTTATAGCTCTAAGTGCCTTCATTAAAAAAATCAGAAAACACACAATGAATGACTTAACATTGCAACTCAAGACACTTGAAAAGCAACAACAAATGATACCCAAACCCAGAAGACAAGAAATAACAAAAATCAGAGCAGAAATTAATGAAATAGAAACAAAACAATACAAAGAATCAATGAATCCAAGAGCTGGTTCTTTGAAAAGATAAACAAGTTTGACAGACCCCCCTAGCCCAGTCAACCAAAAGAAAGAAAGAGTACCTCCAAATAACCAAAATTAGAGATGAAATGGGAAACATCACAACAGACACCAAAAAGATCCAGAACATTAAAACAAAATACTTTAAAAGCCTATAAGCTACTAAATTTGAAAACCTGAAAGAAATACATGGGTATCTAAAAGCATGGGAACCACCAAAATTAAACCAAGAAGAGATTAACAGTTTAAACAGATGCATAACACATAAGGAAATTGAAACAGTAATACAAAACCTCCTGACTAAAAAAAGCCCAGGACCAGAGGGATTTACAGCAGAATTCTACCAGATAGTTAAAGAATATCTATATCTAATAGTATTTAATTTATTCAAAAAGATAGAAATGGAGGGAGAAATTCCAAATTCCTTCTATGAAGCCAGCATTACTCTACTACCAAAGCCAGGTAAAGATACAACCAATAAAGAAAAATATAGACCCACATCCTTAATGAACATAGATGCAAAAATTCTCAACAAAATACTTGCAAACTGCATATAGACACATATCAAAGACATCATCCACCATGATCAAATCAGCTTTATTCCAGAGATGCAGGGATGGTTAAATATACATAAGTCAATAGTCAATAAACATCATTCATCATATAAACAGACTCAAAGACAAAAACCACATTGTCATCTCAATAGATGCAGAAAAGGCATTTGACAAAATTCAGCATGTATTTGTGTTCAAAGTCCTAGAGGGAATTGGACTGGTGGGAACATACCTCAACATAATTAAAGCCATATACAACAAACCCACAGCCAACATCATTCTAAATAGAGGAAAAACTGGAAGCATTCCCATTGAAATCAGGAACCAGACAAGGCTGTCCACTATCTCCACTCCTTTTTAACACAGTGCATGAAACTCTGGCAAGAGCAGTAAGACAAGAGAAGGAAATTAAAGAAGTAATAAATGGAAAAGAAGAGATCAAATTATCCCTTTTTGCAGATGATATGATATTATATCTAAAAGATGCCAAAAAGTTCACCAGAAAATCCTAGAAATGACTAATACTTTCAGCAAAGTGGCAGGTTACAAAAGTAATCTACAAAAGTCAGTAGCTTTTCTATATACCAATAACAAGCAATCAGAAAAAGAGTTCTCACAATCCAGCATGGTAGCACACATCTTAAAATAAAATATCTCAGAATAAACCTGACCAAAGACATTAAAGACCTCTACAATGAAAACTCCAAATCTTTAAAGAAAGAGATTGAGGAACATATCAGAAGATGGAAGGGCCTCCAATGCTCAAGGATTGGCAGAATTAAAATTGTGAAAATGACCGTCCTACCAAAAGCCATTTATAGATTCAATGCAATGCCAATTAAAATCCCCATGACATCCTTCACAGAATTGGAGAAAAACATCCTAAGATTCATATGGAAGCACAAAAGACCTCGGATAGCCAAAGCAACCCTGAGCACTAAGAGCAATGTTGGAGGGATTATATACCAGATTTTAAACCATATTACAGAGTAATAGTCATAAAAACAACATGCTACTGCCACAAAAATAGACCTATAGATCAATGAAACAAAATTGAAGACCCAAATATAAGTAAATACAATTTCAGCCACCTGATATCTGACAAAGGGGCCAAGAACATTCACTGGAAGAGAGAGAGTATGTTCAGCAAATGGTGCTGGCAAAACTGGATCTTACCTGTAGAAGACTAAAACTAAACCCCTATCTTTCACCTTGCACAAAAGTCAGTGCCAAATGGATCAAAGACCTCAATCTGAAGCCTGCAACTCTGAAACTGTTAAAAGAAAACATTGGCATGTGCCAAATGGATCAAAGACCTCAATCTGAAGCCTGCAACTCTGAAACTGTTTCCTGAGTAATTGATGTCCAGTTTAGAAAATCGGACATCAATTACTCAGGAAACAAGGTCAAGAATCAACAAATGGGATGAGGATTTTCTAAACTGGACATCAATTACTCAGGAAATAAGGTCAAGAATCAACAAATGGGATCTCATTAAACTAAAAGGTTCTGTACATCAAAAGAAGCAACCAAGGAAGTGAAGAGAAAACCCACAGAATGAGAGAAAATCTTCACATCTAACAGAGGTTTAACATCCAGAATATATAAAAAATACAAAAATCACAGACTCGAGGAAGGAAGTAACCCAATTAAAAGATGAGCTAAGGAGCTGTCCTTGCCCTCCTTGGTCGACTAAGTTCCAAGGGCCTATGAGCACCTCTCAAAATGTCCTGTAACTATGGTGAGTCACCTGTCCTCTTGATCAAGGAGGCCATGGAGACAGCACCAGATGGGCTTGAAGCAGTGTCCAGTCTACGAAGAGGAGAGTCAACACTGAGGAAATATTTCGTCCATGCTTCCAAGTGAAGTCATCCACAGTCGAGTAGGACCCTTGAATTATCTTCACATAGATGGAACTGGTAAAAGAAAGGATCCAGGAGCTCCTCCCAAGCTCAGGTGCCAAGGATCTTAGAACCTAACTGACTGTGACTAGTAATAATCAGATATATAGAGATTAAAGACACATGTACAAACATCCAAGGTTAGTTGCATTAAAAATGACATTTTTATGTATTTTTTTCATTTTAAAATATACTGTATGAAACAATATATTTTAAAATGAAATGGAGATCTTTTTTAAAGGTTAAAACCTCATTCAATTTTATGTTTTATAGAGTTTATGCTAAGTACAACATTGTATAACTGTATTAATTCAACTGTGAACCTAAAAATTTACAGCTAATTTTGATAGCGATGCATCTTTGCTCTGGAAATTTTATTGAATATATCAATGCTGTTATAATGAAATACTTCTTCTAATCATGTGGTTATTAAATAAATAATTTTTTAAAAATAAGAAACTTGCATGGGCTGGTGAGTAGAAAGTGTATTCTTTGGTGCTTGGGTGAAATATTCAGTACATGTCTATTAGGCCCATTTGATCTATGATGTCATTTAATTCAGGTATCTCTCTGTTTATTCTTTGTCCAGTTGACCTGTATATTGGAGATAGTAGGATACTGAAGTTGCTTACTGACTTATGGTTAATCTGTATTTTATAGTCCTGTAGTAGTTTTTTTTATGAAATTGGGTATAGCAGAGTTTAGTACATATATGTTCATGATTGTAATATCTTCTTGTTTAATTGTGCCAATGATTAGAATGAAGTAACCGTCTTCATCTATTCTTATAAATTTTTATTTGAATTCTCTTTGTTAGATATTAAAATTGTAGTACCTGCTTGCTTCTTATTGCCATTTCCTTGGGATATTTTTCCATCCTTTCACCCTAAGGTAGTGTCTATCCTTGAAAGTGAGATGAGTTTCTTGAAAACAACAAAAAGGTGGATTTTGTTTCTTTTTTTTTCAGTATAGGTATTTATTAGATGTGAACTAATAAAATACAACACAATGTGTGGAGAGGAGTCACAAGGGATTCAAACACTCTCTAAAATTCACTCAATACCCACCTCAGCTGCTTGCTTTTTTTAATTTGCCTTCAGTCTCCAACTTAGGTGTTGAAATCAGCTCTGCTTGTTTCTGGCTGGGTGTGATTTTCAAGTTCATTACCATCTCTCTATAAATGATTTTGCAAACATATTATAAACACAATTTCACAGTTGTTGGAAAGTCTTCCAAACTGATCTGGTACTACTTCATATTTATGATTTGAAGACACCTTTCAATCCTGTCATCCGAAGAATCATTATTTCCATGGAAACATTCGCTTTTGTACAAAAGTGCTGCTTCCCAGTTTTCTACCCATCTAAAATTGAGTCTGTGTGAAAGGTGTCACATACAAAATGGAGTCCCTGATCCATAC
>NW_008359787.1:648834-656729 GCF_000622305.1 Nannospalax galili | reverse complement strand
TTGGCCACCCTGGCCATCAACTCAAAAGAAGGTATCGCTTGTCTGGCATTGTTGCTTGTTATGTAGCCTTTAGCTATACATATGGACTCTTATGAAATTATGTTGGCCCCTTTAATCTTTGGTTATACTTTCCTTTTGGGTGTTTAAGGACATACAGTTGGTCCAGATAAAACTTACTTATTTTTACTCTTAAGTTCATTTGAGGATCTGTTCCTCGGGGTCACATGGCTTGAGAGGAGCCCCTGGCTCCTTTCTTTTACCAGTTCCACCTGTGTGAAGATAAATCAAAGGTCCTGCTTGACCATGGTTGGCTTCGCTTGGAAGCATGGAGGAAATGATTCCTCTGTGTTGACCCTCCTTTTTATAGACTGGACACTGGTTCAAGTCCATCTTGTGGGAGTCTCCTCAGCCTCCTTGATCAAGAGGACAGGTGACCCACCACCATTATGGGACATTTTGAGAGACGCTCATAGTCCCCTGGAACTAGTCTGAGGGCAGGGAGCAAAAAGTGTCCTTTGTATCCCTCTGACCCAATTAGTATATATCTCAGGGTATGTCTGTTAAACATCCAAGAAGGTTAGTTCCACCATTCTGGCATTTTTAATTACTGTGTGTCCTGCAGATAAATCTTGGGTAAAGACCAGTTGTTCTCAGATAAACCTTACCTACACAGATATTTCTTGATCTGCTATGTATAATTTCTCAGTAGGTTGTAGGAGTAATATGGTTCTCTCTGGTTTTCAAAACTAGGTAGGCATTGTTTATCTCTCACATTGTCTCACCCCTCCATCATGGTTTTCCCACTTAAGGTGCCCCCATTTCCCCTCTTTCCCCTTACTAATACCCTTCTCCTATGGTCCTACCTCACTTTAGCTCCTTCTTTCCCTAGATTTTGTTTCTTAGTCCATTCCACTAGCCTGTTTATATTTCAACTGGGGAGTTGAGGCTATTAATATTTAAAGTTATTACTGAAAGATACATATTGGTTACTGTTGTTTTCATTTGTGTTCGTGGTCCTATTTTGTGTTTCTGTAACTATACCTTCCTTTTTTTTCCTTTCTGTAACTTTTTGGGTACAGTCATTCCTGTCTTCAGTCCTTTGTATTGCTTCAAGTATTCTCTGTAAGGCTATGGATATAAATTCTTTCAGCCTATTCACATCACAGAGAATTTTCTGCTTTCCTTCAACTATGATAAATAGTTCTGCTGTGTAAAGTATTCTGGATTGGCATTCATGGTCATTTAGAGCTGGGAATACTTTGGTCCAGGCTCTTCTGGCTTTCATGGCTTGCACTGAAAAGTCAGCTGCAAATCTAATGGGCTTTTCTTTATAAATAACTTGTTTTTCTTTAGCATCTTTTAATTTCCTCTTTTTGTTCTGTGTATTTAGTGTTTTTATTATAACATGCTGTGGGGAGTTTCTGTTCTGGTCCTGTTTAATTTGTGTTCTATGTGCTTCTTGTATCTATATAGGTAGTCTTTCTTTAATTTGGGCAAGTTTTCTTCAATAATCCTGTCGAAGATCTTGTCAATGTCATTTGCCTGAGATTCTTCTTTCTGTAAATCTATGACGTGTAGATTTGTTCTTTTTATGGTGTCCCAAATGCTGTATATTCCATTCCTTTAGGGTTTTTTTTTAATTTTCCATAGTCTTTTCTTGAACAGTCCAGTTCTTCAACTTTGTTGTCTAGTCTTGATATTCTGTTTTCTTTTCATTCATTATGCTTGTGAGACTTTCTTCTGTCATTTCAAATTGACTTATTGAATTTTTCAATTCCATCTTCACTTCAGCTTGGGTTTTCTTTGATATTTCTCTCTTCTGTGAATTCACCTTCCACGTTCTGAATTGTATTTGTTATTTCATTCAGTCACTTATTTTTTTTCTTGAGCTTCAGTCATGAGTTTATGCCTATCTTCTCTGAGCTATCTGAGTTGTCCTTTAAGTTCTTTGTTCATGTTTATGATTTAAATTCTGTGTTGTGGACTTTCTGTGGGTGATTCTCATTCCAGTACAGTTCTGTGGGAGTGGTGGTTTTGTTGGGGACATATTATCTCGGTTTTCATGTTATTTGGGGTTTTTTGTATTGTCGTTTGAGCAATATGGATATCTTTTTTACTGTGTGTCTGATATAAAATTCTGTTCTGCCTTTGTTCAGTTGAAGTTTGATTCTGTTTATATTGTTGATGTAACTTAGTTGCTTTTTGCTCAGGTGTGAAAAGTTAGTTGGTGTGTGCTTCAGGTTCTCTCAGGATAGAAGTTCTGTGTCAGGCAGATCAGAAGGGGGGCCCATGGCAAAACTGGGGTGGAGAAAGGCTTGGGAGGTCTAACAAACTAAGCTGGAGGATTGAGATAATCTAGACACAGGGAATCAGGATGTACTGGGCAGGTCTGGTTTAAAACATTAGTCCAGAAACCTGAGGTGAAAGAGCAGAAGCAGCCTAGGCCCAAGGCTAGAAGGGGGACACGGTGCAGGGAGGTAGAGTTGCTTAGGGTGCAGGGGAATCAAGGTGTGTTGGGTAGAATCTGACTTACCAGGGTGGTAAGCAGGTCTGTGGCAGACAGATCAAAAGACCAAGAGCAAGGTGGAGCTGCTCGAGGTGCAAGGGAATTCTCTGCTCTTTTATTCTTGCATCTTTTTTTTCTTTCTTTTCACTTCTTTTCTTAAATATTTTTATTGAATATTTGTGTGTTTTATACAGAACATGCAGTAGTGGCACTTTTATCTTGGGGGCAATCAACAGCTACCTAATTTGACTAAACGCCCACCCAAAGGGAGGAAACCCAAGGGTGGTAATGTAAATATAATCTTCTTTTCTTGATGTTGTGACCAGGGTAATGTTGGCCTCAGGAAAATAATTAGAAAGTCTCTTTATTTATACTTTATGGAAGAATTTGTAGACTTACACATATCTGATTCTTTTTATTTAATTTTTTGAGAATTTCATACATGTTATTTACATAACTTCCACCTCTCCATCTTCCCCCTTCAGGTCCTACAATGTTCCCATGAGGCTCCCTCACGAATTCATGACCTTCTTTAATTATTATTAGTATGAACATATGCAATATAATTCTACTAAGTTCATTAAGTGATGATTGTATATACATGATTTAGGGCTGCCAACTTGGGACTGGATAACCTATCAGGGATATCCCTCTTCCCTGGAGAAAACTGATTCTTCTCTCAATAACCATTACATGTGGATCTTCATCTAGAGGTGGGACCTTGTAAAATTCACCTCATCACTTTGGCATGTCAACAGGTGCTGTCATTATGCAGGTCTTGTTTTAACAAATAAATTGTTGAGATTTCATGGGTGCAACTTCTGTAGCATGTCTAGAAGACACTATGTCCTGGGCTTCTGACTTTTACAATCTTACTGTCCAACTTCTGTGATTTTCCCTGATTCTTTGATATAGGGGTTACATTATAGACATATCAGTTGTACTGAGCACCCCACAGTTATTCTGTATATTTTAACTAGTTATGGATCTCTGCAATAGGCTCTGTTTGTTGTAAAAAGAAGCTTCTTTGATGAGTGGTGAGATCTACACTTACCTGTGAATATAGGATAAGTATTTAAAATAGTTAAATTATATTGGTTTAGGAAAATGTCAGTAGTAGATTCTCCTCTAGGGCCTATGACCTTTCCAGCCAGGGATATTAGACTAGGTTTACAGTACCAAGCATGAATTCTCTTCTCTCAAGGGAACTTCAATTAGACAGATGTTGGTACCCTAATATAAAAGTGCAGAAGCTCTGCTTCCCTGGGCCTGCACAACCCCCCAGGCCTCTCTCCAACCCACAGGCCTCTCTCTCTGGGGTAAGTCCATCACACCCTCCATGCCTTGACTCTTCCAGCCTCATTCACCCTCCCATCTCTCCAGCTGGTCTCTCCTCCTAGCCTGGGTCCTGTCCCATTCCTTGTCTTGGCACCCCAGACACCTGGGGAACCACCACTGCTTCCTGATCCTTTGCATCCAGACCAACTCAGTGCCTTCTCTGGTCCCCAGGAGCACTGTTTCTAGGCCTGGCTTCTCCCTCACCTCCCTCTGCTTCCCTGGGCCTGCACAACCCTCAGGCCTCTCTCCAACCCACAGGCCTCTCTCTCGGTGATAAGTCCCTTGTCCTCTCTGTACCTTGACTCCTCCAGACACATTCACCGTCCCATCAGCACCACCAGTCACTCCTCTTGGCCTGGGTCCAGTCCCATTCCTTGTCTTGGTGCCCCAGACACCAGGGGAACCACCACTGCTTCCTGATCCTTTGCATCCAGACCAACTCAGTGCCTATTCAGATCCACAGGAGCACTGCTTCTGGGCCTGGCCCCACCCTCACCTTCTTCTATTTCCCTGGGCCTGTACCACTTGCCAGTCTCTTTCATGGACCTTTCCTCTTCTTGATCCTTTGCATCCAGACCAACCCAGTTCCTCAGTGCAGTCCCCAGGAGCCCTTGGGGCCACTTCCCACCCCTACATGCCTTTGTACCTCTGGGTGGCATGGCCACCAGCTGCCCTAGCTGGCTCCCAGGCCAGTCCAACACCCAAATTCCTGAGGACAAAATCTTTCCTGGAGGGATCCAGACCTTAGAAGAAAGCCTGAGAGCATCTGATCCTCATCTGACTTGGGTCTCCCTGGGAACTCAGGCTAAAATGAAGAAGGAAGTGAAACACTCAGTAAGCCAATTAGAAAAGACAGGAGAAAGCCTCACTAATAGAATGAATGAAATGGAAAACAGAGTATCAAGACTAGAAGACAAAATTGACAAACTAGACCACTCAAGCAAAGATTATTAAAAATTAAAGAAATCACAAGAATGGAATATATAGGAATTGTGTGACACCATAAAAAGGAAACCTATAAATCACAGGTATAGAAGGAGAAGAAACAAAGGTCAAAGGCACAGAAAATATTTTTAATAAAATCATAGAAGAAAATTTCTCAAATCTAGGGAAATAGATATACATCAAGGTACAAGAGGCATACAGAACACCAAACAGACAGGACCAGAACAGAAACTCTCCACAGCACATCATAGTAAAATCACTAAACTTACAAAACAAAGAGACAATACTGAAGTTTGCAAATGAGAAACAAGTCAAATATAAAGGAAAACTGATTAGGATTACAAGTGACTTTTCAGTGCAAACTGTGAATGCCAGAAGAGCCTGGACCAAAGCATTCTCAGTTTAAATAAACAGAGATGCCAACCCAGAATACTATACCCAGCCAAAATGTCTATTGTACAAGAACGGGGAAGAAAAATCTTCCATGACACAAATAAGTTGAATGAATTCATGTCCACAAAACCAGCCCTTCAGAGAGTTCTGGAAGTAATACAAAGAGCTGAAGAAAAGAATGACTATACCCAAGGGGTTGTGGAAAGAAATTCAATGAAGGTTTAACTGTGGAAAAGCACAGCTATATCAAGAATGTGAACAGAAATAAAAATGATAGGATTCAACACTCCTCTTTCATTAATAACTTTAAATATTAATGGACTGAACTCCCCAATAAAAAGACACAGACTAGGTGAATGGATTAAGAAACAAAACCCATCTATTTGTTATCTGCAAGAAACTCAGCTCACTTTCAAGGACAGACACTATATTAAAGTGAAAGGAGGGAAAAAAATATACCAAGCAAATGGCACTAAGAAAAAAGCAGGTGTAGCAATTCTAATGTCTGACAAAATAGACTTTAAACAACAACTAATCAGAAGAGATAAAGAGGGCCACCTCATTCTGATCAAAGGAACAATAAATCAAGAAGACATTACAATCATGAACATATATTCTCCAAACTCTGGTGCACCCAACTTCATAAAAACAATACTACAGGACTTTAAGACCCAGATTAATCCCAAAGCATTAATAGTGGGGGATTTCAATACCCCACTGTCTCCATTAGATGGAGACACTAGATGGGTCAACAGGGCAGAGAGTTAACAGAGAGACATCTGAATTAAACAATACCATATATCAAATGGACTTAACAGAGATCTACCGAGCATTCCACCCAAGCACCAGAGGACATACTTTCTACTCAGCACCCCATGAAACTTTCTCAAAATCGACCATATACTGGACACAAAACAAACCTCAACAAATACAAAAAGATTGAAATAATTCCATGCATTCTATCAGACCACAATGCAATAAAGCTTTACAATCAACACTGGAAGAAGACCTGATAACCACATGAACACATGGAGATTAAACAACGCACTCCTAAATGATGAATGGATCAAAAGAAAACTTAAGAAAGAAATAAAAGTATTCCTGGAAGTAAATGAAAAGGAAAATACAACACAACAAAACCTCTGGGATAAAACCAAAAGTGGTCCTTAGAGGGAAATTAGGAAGAGCCCAAATAAATGACCTAACACTGCAACTCAACACACTTGAAAAGCAAAAATAAATGAAACCAAAACCTAGAAGACAAGAAGAAATAACAAAAATATGGGCAGAAATTAATGAAATTGAAAGAAAGAAAACAATACAAAGAATCAACAATTCCAAGAGCTAGTTCTTTGAAAAGATAAACAAGATTAACAGACCACCAGCCCAGTTAACCAAAAGAAGGAAAAAGCACCTCCAAATCAACAAAATCAGAGATGAAAGGGGAAACATCACAAGAGACACCAAAAAGATCCAGGACAATATAATGAAATACTTTAAAAACATATATGCTACTAAATTCAGAAACCTAAAAGAAATGTACAGATACCTAAAGGCATGGGAACAACCAAAACTAAACCGAGAAGAGATTAACTAATAAAATGACCCATAACACAAAAAGAAATTGAAACAGTAATACAAAACCTCCCGACTAAAAAAAGCCCAGGACCAAATGGATTTACAGCGGAATTCTATCAGACATTTAAAGAAGATCTACATCCAACACTGCTTAATTTATTCAAAAAAATAGAAATGGAGGGAGAACTTCTTAATTCCTTCTATGAAGCCAGCATCACTCTAATACCAAAGCCAGGTAAAGATACAACCAAAAAAGAAAAATATAGACCCACACCCTGAATGAACATAGATGCAAAATTCTCAACAAGATACTGGCAAACTGCATACAGACACACAACAAAAAGATCATCCACCATGATCAAGTCAGCTTTATCCTAGAGATGCAGGGATGGTTCAATATATGGAAGCCATAAATCATATAAATGGGCTCAAAGACAAGAACAACATGATCATCTTAATAGATGCAGAGAAGGCCTTTGACAAAATTCAACATGCATTTATGTTCAAAGTCCTAGAGAGAATTGGACTGGAGGGAACATACCTCAACATAATTGAAGCCATATATAACAAACCTACAGCAAACATCATTCTAAATGGAGAAAAACTAGAAGCATTCCCATTGAAATCAGGAACCAGACAAGGCTGTCCACTATCTCCACTTCTCTTTAACATAGTGCTTGAAACTCTTGCAAGAGCAATAAGACAAGAGCAGGAAATTAAAGGAGTAATAATTGAAAGAGATAGAATTATCCCTTTTTGGAGATGATATGATATTATATCTGAGACACCAAAAAATCCACAAGAAAACTCCTAGAAATTATTAACACATTAAGTAAAGTGGCAGGTTACAAAATTAACCTACAAAAGTCTGTAGACTTTCTATATACCAATAACAAGAAATCAGAGAAAGAGCACATGGAAACACCCCCCTTTGCAATAGCTGCAAAAAAAATAAAATAAAATATCTCATAATAAACCTGACCAAAGACATTAAAGAGCTCTATGGTGAAAATTTTAAGTCATTAAAGAAAGAGATTGAGGAAGACATCAGAAGATGGAAGGACCTCCCATGCTCATGGATTGGAAGAATTAATATTGTGAAAATGACCATCCTACCAAGAGTCATATATAGATT
>NW_008359787.1:647100-648720 GCF_000622305.1 Nannospalax galili | reverse complement strand
GCAATGCCAGGGGGATTACTATACCAGATTTCAAGCTGTATTACAGAGCTACAGTCATAAAAAATGGTATTGGCACAAAAATAGACCCATAAATCAATGGAACAAAATTGAAGACCCAAATATGAGTAAATGCAATTTCAGCCACGTGATATTTGACAAAGACCCAAGAATATTCATTGGAGGAAAGACAGCATGTTTAGCAAATGGTGCTGGCAAAACTGGATCTCCACCTGTAGAAGAATGCAACTAAACTCCTTTCAGCCCGAACAAAAGTCATTTCTAAATGAATCAAAGACCTCAATGTAAAGCCTGAAACTCTGAACCTGTTAGAAGAAAACATTGGGGAAAACCTATAAGATATAGGTGTAGGAAACCGGACATCAATTGCTCAGGAAACAAGGGCAAGAATTAACAAATGAAACCTCATTAAACTAAAAAGCTTCTGTACATCAAAAGAAGAAACCAGGGAAGCAAACAGAAAACCCACAGAATGGGAGAAAATCTTCACCAGCGACACATCCGACAGAGGTTTAATATCCAGACTATATAACAAATTCAAAAAACAGAGAATCAAGACAAGAAGCAACCCAATTAAAAAATGGGCTAAGGAGCTGAACAGAGAGTTCTCAAAAGAAGAAATAAAGATGACTATGAAACATCTTAAAAGATGTTGAACATCACTAATAATCAGGGAAATGCAAATTAAAACCACTTTAAGATTTCACCTTACCCCAGTCAGACTGGCTAAGATCAAGAGAACAAATGATACCAAATGTTGGAGAGGATGTGGGGAAAGGGGAACACTCATCCACTGCTGGTGGGGCAGCAAACTGGTTCAGCCCCTATGGAAAGCAGTGTGGAGAACTCTTAAAAAACTACAAATGAACCTACCATTTGACCCAGTTATACCACTCCTTGGCATATACCCAAAGAACTCGTCCTGTTGCAGAGACACTTGTACATCCATGTTTGTTGCTGCTCTTTTCACAATAGCTAAGAGATGGAGGTAACCTAAGTGTCCCTCAATTGATGAGTGGATAATGAAAATGTGGTTCATTTATACGATGGAGTTTTACTCAGCAGTAAAGAAAGATGAAATCATGAAATTTGAAGGTAAATGGATGGAACTAAAAATTGTTATACTAAGTGATGTAACACAGACTCAGAAAAAAATCAACATATGTTCTCCCTCATATGTGGATCCTAGAACCAAACCCTGATAAGTGAGTATGAATCCAGACGTAACTACAGGACCCAGGATAATGGAAAGGAAACACAGAGGTAAAGAAAAAGAAATAACTTGAAAGAGAAGAACAGTAGGAAACAGCGAGTTATGGATAAAAATTGGATTAGTTTAAGGGAGAGGGGAGGGAAGGGTATACAAAAAAACTAGGGGATAAAGGGAAAGAAGGAGCTCAACAGAGGTAGGACCGACCATAGGAGAAGGGTATTATTAAGGGAGAAAGGAGGAAATTGGGGCACCTTAATTGGGGAAACTATGATGGAGGGGTGAGACAACACGAGAGATAAATAATGCCTAGCTAATTTTGAAAACCAGAGGGAACCATATTACTCCTACAACCTACTGACAAATTATACATAGCAGATCAAGAAATATAT
>NW_008359787.1:643003-646846 GCF_000622305.1 Nannospalax galili | reverse complement strand
GTGGGTCACCTGTCCTCTTGATCAAGGAGGCCAAGGAGACCCCACCAGATGGACTTGAACCAGTGTCCAGTCTACAAATAGGATGGTCAACACAGAGGAATCATTTCCTCCATGCCTCCAAGCAAAGCCAACAGTGCTCAAGAAGAACCTTTGCCTTACCTTCACATAGGCAGAACTGGTAAAAGAAAGGAGCCAAGGTCTCCTCCCAAGCTCATGTGACACACCCAAAACAAAGTATAACCAAAGATTAAAGGGGCCAATATAATTTCTTAAGAGTCCATATGCATAGCTAAAAGCTACATAACAAACAACAATGCCAGACAGGCAATACGCTCTTTTGAGTTGTTGGCCAGGGTAGCCAAAGGGACTCCCAGATAGTAACCCAGCATAGAACTGGGAAAATGAACAGTGAACCCAAATCTTGTCTAGAGGAATATTGATGACTGGTTGCCATTAGATGAGGAACGGCTGACCCTCCTGAAACAAAAACCTCTGGATGGGCTACTGGATTCACCAGAATGGCAATTAATGGAGAGTGGCTGGGGGTGCCAACAACACAGCAGACAGTAGCAGGGATGTCATAGTATAAGGGCTCTAGTGGAGGGAAGGAGGTGATATCTAGTGGGGGGAGGGAGGTGGTGGGTATATAGTCAAATGAGATGGTTTGGGATGTTCTGTGTGATATACACACACAGAGAAAAAAATCAACAATTTTTTAAAAATATATTTTATTTGAGGAGGAAGCATGGAAATTTACATTGTGCTAATTAGTAGATGATAAACAATACCATTGAACTCTACCCGATGGCTTTATAGACATACACAGGTGCCAAGGATCCAAGTGCAACCGATTATGACTAGTAATAATCAGATACATACAGATTAGAGATGCATGTGCCAACATCTCAGTGTTAGTAGCAAAAACAATGAATCCTTCTGCAAGGAACAATATATTCTAAAATGAAATGGAGATCTTTTTTTAAAGGTTAAAAACTCATCCAATTTTATGTCTTACAGAGCTTATACTGAGTTCAATAATATATAACTGTATTAATTCAACTGTGAACCTAAAAACTTGCACCCATTTGTGAAAGAGATGTATTCTTGCTCTGTAGCGTGTTACTGAATATGTTAAAGCTGTAGTGAAATGCTTCTTCTAATCATGTAGTTATTAAAAAATTTTTAAATGATTAAAAAAATAATTTTTCAAAGCATAAAAAATTTGCTCCATAATAATTAGTAGATGTGAAAAACATTACCATTGAAATCTACCTGACTACTTTATATCCATGCTCAGATGCCAAGGAACTCAGAAAGTAACTGACTGTGACTAGTAATAATCAGATATACAGAGATTAGAAGCGCATGTGCAAACATCTTAATGTCAATTGCGTTAAAAATGATTTTTTTCTGTACGAAACTGTGTATTTTAATAATGAAATGGATATCTTTTTTAAAGGTTAAAACGTCATTTAATTTTGTCTTACAGGGTTTATACTGAGTACAATATTGTATAACCATAATAATTCAACTGTAAACCTAAAAATTTATAGCCAATTTTGAAAGAGATACATCTTAGCTCAGAAAATTGTTATTGAATATGTTAATGCTGTTGTAATGAAATGCTTTCTTCTAAGTATGTGGTTATTAAATAAATAGTTTCTTTTAAAAAATGCAGCAATTGCACCATTGGGAATATCTTGTCAGGCTGATCATTGTTATGGTTTGTAGACTTCACAGTTGTGTAGGACTATTGACTGCTTTTCTCCCTTGGCAGTTTGCACAGAACCTTCTGATATGAAGAGAGATAGTCCTCAGGGAGGCTCCCATGTCACTGCCTGCCCAATTTCTCCAAGTCCTGTGTTCAACGTGTGTAATGTCTTCAAGTTCTGGGAGAAAAACAAAAGCAATGGCACTAGCCTACGTTGTTTTGAGAGTCTCTTGGATTCCCCTGACCAACAACTTCAAGGCAGGTTTCCCACACCTGGCACTGTGGTTTTGTTAGGTAATCTATCGTTCTTGTGGGGAGCATTATCACCCAGTGTGCCCTAACTCCATTTAAACTCAGTGTATGTGTATTTCTGTGAGCTTATAGAATATATGTTTACTTGTGGCTTTTTTAAACTTTTTGTTATTAATCTCTCCTTTTTCCTTCTGCCTCTGTATTACCTTCCCTCCTCTCTCCCCAATTAAATCCCCCCATTTTTCCCACTTCCCCCTTGACAGCATCTGTGTACTACTATTCCTCTCTAGAGCTCCTTCTCTCCCCTGCCCCTAATCCAATATTTCCATTCTACTTTCCAGGCTTTTGCAGTTACTTCAGTTTTATACTCATATCTTCTTACTCGTTTCTTAAATATATAGAATATGTTCTTTCAAGGAAAGTTTTGCACCTATAAATTAAAATATACATGTATGTTATCCACATGGTCTTAACAGCATTTGATAGCTCACATATTTCAATAAAGTTCATTTCTTGTGCAATTCACAGCATAAGCTGGTTGTTCATAGTTCTGCTTTATTATCCATTTAATTCCTATAAGATAGAGGAGGATGCACCTTTTATAGTGTTGACACACTTTGTGTCTTCTTTCCTTCCTTTATGGGTCAGTATGTATAGAGAATTATTGAGGCCAGGTCTGATGATGCAAGCCTATAATCCCAGCTACTTAGGAGACTGAGAGAGGAGGATTGAAAATTAAGTTAAGATCCTGTCTCAAAAAAAAATTTAAGTAAAAAAAAATAGCTGGGGATAAATGTAGATCAGTGATAGAATGTTTTCTCCCCTAGCATGCATGAGCCCTAGGTTCAATCCCCAGCATACAGATAGCAAGAGAGGGTGTGTGTGTGTGTGTGTGTGTGTGTGTGTGTGTGGGTGGGTGGGTGTGTGTGTGTGTGTGGGTGTGTGTGTGTGGGTGTGTGGGTGTTAGGGGATTAGCAATTTTATTAAGACCTTTAAAGAATAGCTGTTGCTTAATTAACAGTATTGATCATTTTCTATTTCACTGAACTGTGCGCTTTCATTATTTTCCCTTCGGCTTGCTTTGTGTTTCACTTGTTTTTCCAACTGTGTTTCTTTTTAAGATGGAAGTTTAAGGATCTCTTTTTTTCTAAAAGAAGTATTTAAAAGCATAAATTTCCATTCAAGTGATGCTCTAATTTCCCATAAATTTGAGTAATTTGTCACTTGAATTCATTTCAAAATATTTTCTAATAGAACATGTCACTTATGTCTGTCTGAACTCATAAGATATTCTGCCCTATTTGCCTCAGTTGAAAAATACTTGAAAGTTTTCCAGAATTCATTCTGGTATTCATTTCAAATGAACAAATTTAAAACTTACTGAAGGTCCCTTGATAACTTGAGATAAAATCTATTCTCCATAAATGCTCTGTGCGTTTTGAAAAGAATGTGTATTCTGATCCACATAGTGTCCATGAAAAGAAGTAGGTTGTTCGTGTTTTCACATCTTTTACTACCTTATTAATTTTATAACCATTCATATATTGCTGAAAGAGGATTATCAGCATAGCCTACAGTTTTGTTGATCATTTAGATTTATCAATATTTTCATGTTAAATTGTGAATCTCTTTTGCTTCATGTATGTTCAAAGTCCACTATTGGGCTTAATGAAATTTGTAATTGTTTCATCTTCCTGATGGATTCATCATTTTGTTATTACAGAAAGTGCTATGTTTTACTCATATGATCTATTGTCTGAGGCTGTTAATATGAATACAGCTACTCCACCATTTTTCTGATGCATCATTTTAGTTACTTTAATTTTTAATGTACCTGTACCCTACAGTCAGTTTCTTTTCTTTTTTTAACAATTTATTGA
>NW_008359787.1:580078-642943 GCF_000622305.1 Nannospalax galili | reverse complement strand
CCCTCCAACTCCTCCCATATCTCCCCATCACTTTTTTCTGATAACTTCATGTATTCCTTCTTTTTTTTTTAAATGGGGCTTTTTGCTGCTCTAACATTCCCCCCTCTGAAGAGGTAACACTAAAATCTTTTAAGGATTAGATAAAATTTCCCAAATACTTTAGACATTTTTGGCCTTTGAAACAGGCTATGTTGCTAAGAGGTTCAAGGACATTGTGACTTTTAGCCAAGAAACTAGCTACGTTTCTTTTGGGTCTTTTAACCCTAACTGCCTAGCCAATTCTTATCTCCTATTCTTATCACACCATCCTCTGAAGAGATTGCCCAACTTGCCAATAGGGAATAAGGATGCAGTCTGCTCTGGCTTCTTACATGCTGAACAGGGATTCAGGGTGAGGTAATTGGAGTACCCCTTCAGTGGGTCTATCTAAAAGTCTCCCAAATTGCATAACTCTTATCTCTAGGGGAAATAGAAAGTCCTTAAATCATGACTAGGAGATGTGAAGGAGAAGTAAAAGCAAGAGTAATTAGCATTACAAGTTCTAGACAGGGAACCAGAAAAAAGTCAAAACAGGGCAATTTTCAAATGTTCATATGAGAGTCCATTGGAATTTTTTGACAAGAGCTTCCAAAAGCATCCCTCTATTGGGTTTCTCCTCATTTTTCTTTTGTCTGCTAAGGCTGGACATGAGAGTGTTGGATTCAGGACTTGCTTTCAAGCACTTTGATAGCTGTTGGAGTGGTTAGAATCAGTATCACTTCCCTCTCAAAGTCTTCTAGATAGGGGGAGAAAACAAATTTATCCATCATTTTAGAACAATAGTGGGTTGTCTCCCTTAGCTACAGGTGGGCACTACAGTATTGCAGACCAAATTTGAAGCCTTACATCTGAGCAGCATTTTCTGATTAGGAACAAAATCATCAATGAGAAACAATTGTCTAAATAGCTTTTTATATGTACTTAAGCCTAATGTCTGGGAAGTATAATCCCTTGAACACTCAAAGAAACATACTGAGGACTTTACCCTTTGGCTATTCTTTCCATTTGGGTGTTTAAGACCATAGAGTTAGCCCAAATAAATCAATTTATTTTTACACTTAAGGTCATTTGAGGATCTGTTCCTCAGGAGTCACGTGGGCTTTGGAGGAGCCCCTGACTCCTTTCTTTTACCAGTTCCATCTATGTGAAGGTAAGTCAAAGGTCCTGCTCGGCTGTGGCTGGCTTCACTTGGAAGCATGGAGGAGATGTCTCCTCTGAGTTGACCCACCGCTTTGTAGACTGGACACTGGTTCAAATCCATCTCGTGGGGTCTCCATAGCCTCCCTGACTCACCACAGTTATAGGACATTTTGAGAGATGTTCTACAGTTAGTTTCTTAAAGATAGCACACTGTCTATGTTACTTTTTTTTATCCAACCTGACAAGTTTTACCTTTATGTGTAGCATTCAGGCCATTACATGTAATGCAATTGTCAGTATGGTTGAGTTAAAACTCTATACTCTTGCTATTGCTTTTTTTATTGTATCTTATGTTATTTCCCCCTCTTTTTCTGTTTTGTTTGTTAATAAAATGAGTATCTTTTAAGATCTCAATTTATTTCCATTTTTTGCTCCTAACTCATGATAAGGTTATGTCTCAATAACCTCATTGTAAGTCAAAAATATCCTAAGTTGAAAATGCATTTAATGGCTGATAAAGACAGCATAAAGTCAAAAAATTATGAGCTGATTCACCATAAGTAGGAACTGTCCTTTCATTTGTTGCTGAAATCAAAAACTAATTTCATGTAAAGTAAAGCAAGAAAAGAAGAAAAAGTTACATAGTAGATCCATATAAAAAGCAAGACTAAGCTGGGCGTCCAGCACTCAGGAGGCAAAGGCAAGCGGATCTCTGTGAGTTCAACGCCAGCCTGGTCTACATAGTGAGTTCCAGGATAGCTGGGGCTACAGGGAGACCCTGCCTCAAAAAGAAACCCCCCCCAAAAAAAGGCAAGACTAAACCAGATGTGGTGGCATTTAATCCCAGTAGTCAGAGGCAGAGGCAGGCAGATCTCTGAGTTCAAGGCCAGCCTGGTCTACATAGTGAATTCCCAACCAGTTGGGACTAAAGGGAGACCCTGTATCAAAAACAGACCAAAAATAAAATGATTTGTAGTAAGCAAGACTGCATAGTCCAACATAATCTTGATAACTATATAAAAACTATCATTAAAAAACTACAATTAAATGGCAAAGATAATCAATTTGAATGGAAAAATCAACTCAACTATTTTCTATCCACAAGAAATTCACTGTCAATATAGAGATATACATTATTAAATGGATGTGAAAGATATATGCAAAGCAAAAATCTAGCATTTCGTGTTTTCCCACCATATTCTAGCTTGTGTAGTTGTGTTAAGAAGTCTTTGTCTTTTCAATCTTTGCCACACTATATGTATATTGCGCCTGATTTTTTCTAAATGTTTCGACAGTTTCTCTTCATGACTAGTCTTTATCAGTTTAATTGTAATGCTGTTTTATTTTTCTCCTTACATTTCTTCTGTTTGAGATTTGTAAATATGTTGGATATGAGTTTTGCTTTTCACCAAATTGAGAAATAATTTCAGGCCATTATCTCTGAGAGTGTTCTTTGTGTTTTTCTTCCCTCTTCTCTTCCCAGTGCTGCATCATGCCTATGTGAGGATCATGGTGCTGTGGACACTCACCACAGCTCTGGGTAGTAGAGTTTATCATTTCTCTTGTGATCTATGCAAGATTCATTCCCAAAGGTCAGATATTTGAATTTCTTTTGGAAAGGATAGAAAAAAGAAAGAACAAAAGAAAGACACAGAAAGAATAAAGACATATAGAAAGATATTTAGCACAAAGAAAATATACCATAAAAAATCAACATAACCAGTATATACAACTTGCTTTATTAAAGGTTAACTCAAGAAAGACAAAAAAAAAATCAATGCTACAAGAAGATAAAGGATTAAAGTCTTTATGGGTATTATGTCTCAAAGAATTGGATATATCAGAGGAATAATTACAAAGTTTGTAAAATACATAAAAATACAAAGAGCAGACCTATAGCAAAGATGATATTTATTTCTATAATTGTTAGCCACCAGCAATATTATGGTTTGTTTCTATGTAGTTATATGAGGAAAGCAATGGAATTCAGTTTAGACTAATTATAGAAGCTCACACAACAATAATCACCCTAGAAGACACAGATACAGATAGCTAGAACTCAGGAAAATAGTTAACCCGAGAGTTTTTACTTTAGTCACAGCATAGCTGAGAGCAGAGGAATTGATAAATTCTTCATGCGCTATATTCGGAGAAAGGAACAGTATGACAGGGGACTAGCTTTTTAAAAACAACAATAAAACAGAGAAAGATAAATTTTAGCCTGAAACAATAGCTGGAGAAATAAAAGAAAATCCAGAATAGCTTAAGTTCATAAAGGCAAATGGAAAACTGATTAAGGAATGTAACCTGGAGTTTCAATATTATAAGTTCATAAATTTAAGAAATAGTAAAAATGCATGAAATGTCATCTTGATGTTACTCAAAGGATCCAAAGTCAAATTAGCAGTGGTAACAGTTAATCATCAAGCAGGAAGCAACAGTGTCCAGAGAGAAAACATTGACTTAATGACTTCTACAGTGTCACAGCAATCTCTGCCAACCAATAACAAGGACAGCTTCTAATAGATATTGAGATTTTCTAAGATCTAGATTAGGACAGGAGGTTACAGTGGAGTTTTAACACTGTACCACACTCTCTTTGCAAGTCTTTATCATGAAACAGAAGCTTTAAATCTGAGTACTTTAGCATGAACATTTCCAAAAAACAGGACTATACTTAAGAGAACCACTAAATGCAATAAACAAAATTTTCAAATCTAGTCTCACCTTGGGTTTCTAATCTTACTGTTCCATTTACTTTCTATTGCTGTGATAAAAAAAAAAAAAAAAACTCTATCCAAAAGAAGCTTAGGAAATAAAAGGGTTTAATTCAATTTGCAGGTTACAGTCCATAACTGAGGAACAGAAGTGGGAACTTGTAATCTGTTTGCTATTCATACAGCATTATCTCTAATCAATGAACTCACTTCTCAGCTGAAGAAGGAACCATGGAGAAGGATACTTGCTGGGTGACTGACTGGCAGGATTTTTTTTTTTTTTTTTTTTTGGTCTTTTTGAGACAGGATCTCCCTGTAGCCCCAGCTATCCTGGAACTCACTATGTAGACCAGGCTGGCCTTGAACCCACAGAGCTCTGCCTGCCTCTGCCTCCCAAGTACTAGGATTAAAGGCATGCACCACCATGCCTGACTTCAGCAAGCTTTTTTATATATGCCAGGACCACCTGCCCAGGAAAGGGTACTGTCCACAGTAGGCTACACCAATTAACAATCAAAAGAATCTCACACAAGCCATTGTCAGAGAAAGGCTATTTTTTAATTGAGGTTCCACCTTTCCAGGCAACTCCAGGTAATGTCAAGTTTACAATAAAACCTAACCAAGAAATCTACTAATGGTGAAGATGGGAAAACCAGACAGACAAAAAGAAACTCCTGGACAGAGGCCTTTTAATAGGCCTAATGTTGCAACCCCAGGAAGGCAAGCACAGGTGTGTTTCTACTGACTTGAAAAGTGAACCTAACAGGGAAGCTGCAATCACGAATTCTCAACATTATGGTTACCTAAACAAAAGCTGCATAATGACAACCCCAGTTTACATGCCAATGGTGATGAGAGAAATTTCACAAGGTCCCACCACTAGATAAAGAACTACAGTCAGTCAATGGCTACTGAGGAAGACAGAAGTGGTATCTGATTACAAGTGGTCAGCCTGAAATACACAAACTTGACATTACTCCAGGTAACGTCAAGTTTACAATAAATGAACTCAGTAGATTATATACACATGTGAGTGTGTTTATGTGGATGTGTAACAATAATAATCAAGAAAGGTCATGAAATTGGGGGGGGTGGGAAGAGATGACAGGGGACATAGAGAGATAAAAATTATGTAAATACAGTACACATGTATGAAATGCTCATTTTTTTTTAAATTTTAAAACAGTAGAAGACTCCAAAAGGAGAAATTTTATTTTGTAAAAAGAAGGTAATAAAATAGCATGGACATGTCTATTTTGTAGAACAAATACATAGCGATACACACACACACACAATCAAATACACATATTCTCACAAAGATTGAGTCATGGGCAATTTTGTGAGACTGGCTTACCTTTGGATCATCTCAGTATTACATTTGGGCATTTCTTTAGAGCAGAATATACCAAGATTCCTAAAGAACATGCTAGACAAGTCTGAGTTTCTGTTCCTCACTTTACTGAGTGAAGAAGCCTCCAGCTGAGAGGAAGATACGCTATGGTGGGTGGGGGTGAGAAGTGGAAAACGGGGGGATAAGAGAAACAGGGGAGAGACAAGAAAGATGACTTAGGTTACAAGAAGTTCTGCGTTGTGTTTTGTTTTCCCATGGCCAATGAGAATTTCAGGAAATGCATCACTGGACATTTTGTTCACTGTTGTCTTTGTCGTAGGATTTGAGGAAAATGTTGCTAATTAAGTTTGTTGACTTGTTTTGATGGGAGTTTGGAGATGCAGCAAAAAGCCATTTAGGGGAAATATTTTATCTCAGATGGGCAGAAACTAAGCCAGACTCACATGGCAAGCCAAAATCCTGGGCATCCATTCAAGGAGGAAAAGGAACATATGGGGATGTTACCCATATGAATGCCACTTAGTATACTTACCTTCTTATCCAAGCCTTAGTTCATCAAGTAATGAGAACTCATGCTGAATGTGACAGAAAGCAGAAGCCCAAACAGGAAAGGCAATTGGCACTGGAGGTGGCCAAAACAGATGTCAGGAACCAAGTCATTAAGAAAGTTAACTCACCGTAGGAAATTCAGCTCATTTCGACATAAACCAAGAACTTCCATATTACAGAACCATAGCAGTAATCAAGAACTCATTCCCTGGAGGACAAAGAATATACAATATAAGCCAAATATTTCAAATTGGAATTTCAAAAATTAATTTGATTATTTGAATGCTAGCATGCTCCAAATAGGACAACATTCACTCAAAACTTGGGCCAAGGAGTTCTTTGTATAGTTCTTTTTAAGTTCTTCTGACTTCTATAAGGATCATCTATCTAAAAGCAAAGCCTGAAACTGTAAAGGAGTGAAATAGCAATTTTAAAAAACTGTGAGTTCTAGCCTAGGGAGACCGCTTGTTGAGTAAAGTGCTTGCCATACAAGCGTAGGGACCTGAGTTTGAATCTCCAGAACTCATGTAAAGCAGAATGCTGTAACACCCATCTGTAATTCCAGTATTCCTACAACGAGATGGGAGGTGGAAACAAAGCATCCCCAGAGGCTCAGGGCCAGGTAGCCTGGTCTATACAGCAGGTCTCAAATAGGGTGAAAGATGAGGTCTAAACCCAAAGTTGTCCTCTGGCCTCCACACATGAGTTTGCATTCACACACACACACACACACCATACATAAAAAATGAAAGAAAACTGTGAGTTCTGAAACCTAAGCAAAATGCTGTACTTTTCATTCATCATGACTTTCTAAAACCAAAACACTATTCAAAGGGCCAAGAACCATTTAGAAAATAAGCATTGAATTTGAGAGCAAGTAAATTGAAAATCATTTCAAGATTTTTAAAATCTCCTTCTATTTGATGTGTAAGCAGAATAGGATTTATATCTACAAGACTGGCAAGATTTTACTTTATTCTTCCCCCAAACCCAGCAATATTGATATCTGAAATGTCAGCACTGTAGGAGTAAACTGAGCCTCACACAAGCCCCAGACATGGTCACAGATGTCATAAGAATTTCCCTCACGATAAACAGAAAAAGGAGCTATTCACTTCAGATAATAGCAAAGTTAAAACAAACCCACTAAAAATCTTGTTGAATCAAAAAAGTATATCAAGAAAGACATGGGGAAACACTACAGATTTTTATTAACAACAAATCAAAACATATTTACCAGTTACATTCAGCATCTTCTACTTTCAGCTATGATTTCTTGGTAAATACAGAACTGAGAAAATTTCTATAAATCCACTGTATTAGTTACTTTTCTTTTGCTGTCATAGAACACCATGACCTGGGAAACTTATGGAAGAGTTCTTTTGGCATATGGTCCCAAAAAGATAAGAGTCCACCATGGCAGGGAGATGTGGTAATAAAGGCCACTGGAGCAGAAAGCTGAGAGCTCACATCTTCAAGCACAGGAAGGAAGTAGAGAAACTGCAAGTACAGTGTGGCAAGGCATTGAACTCTCCTCCAACAGAGCCACATGTCCTCAACTTCCACAAATAGCACCACCATCTGGAGAGCAATCAATTGTTCAAATACTTGGAGCCTATGGGGGACAATTTTCATTCAAAACATACCCACTATCTTCATCTTTCAATATTTTGCAGGTAGCCAAGGAACTAAAATTGAATAAAGAAACTCATAGTCTTTCACTTTCCCAAAGTCAGAAAATAGTATGGGCCTTGGCATGTGATGCTTGTACAAAATACATAGTTCTGTGTTTTGTAACAACTTATTAGCTCTGTAAAAGTTGAATCACTCAAAAGTGAAAATTATGAAAGATGAGCTAAAATCTCTGAAAACTGATAATGAAAAGCTGATTATGGTAAAGGACTAAGAATATGAAAATATATATTTTTATAAGTAAACAAATAAACTGTCTATAAGTAAACAATTTAATGTTACTTATCTAACATCATACAGGTAATAGAAAAATGAATTTGAACTAGCTCTGTGTAATCACAAAAGCTTCTACTTAGTACACCATCAAGTACCAGACAGCAGAAATTTCAAGAAATAAATTCATACAGTTCCTTCACACACACACACATACACACACACACACACACACAAACACACACACACACACGCACACACACACATATCAGAGTACGATAAGTTGGGTGAGGAGTACTAAAGGGAGATGAAGTTCAGAGAGGGGACAAATATGATCAAAATGTATTATATGAAAATCACAAAAATTCAATTAAAAAAATTTTAAACATAAATAATAAAAAAGAATGTGATTCAACAACTGCAATGACCAAAAGAGTCATCATACTGCAGGTGCATCTATGAAAGCCAGTCACTCAAGAAGCAATGTATAAGCTCCATATTACCCAAAGAGAAGTTTCATATCTCATGAGAAAAGACCCAAGGCCTCACTCATCACTGTGCACCCAGTCCTAACACTAAGAGCTTAAAAATTTGTACTGAGGAAATGAATGAAGACAGGAATAAATAAGACAAGCTCTGAGTCGAGATGATTGGACCTGTGAATGGGAACAATTGAATAGCTACCCTTGAAGGGACCCTGGTCCCTTCTTTAGTCTCTCTTGCCGACTGACTTATAATGGAGTGAGCTGTTTCATTCTGCCATACACTCCCACCATGTTCTCTCTTGCTACAGGCCCTAAGTAAAGAGGGCCACGGGTCATGGAGCCTTCACAACTATGAGCCATCATCAATATTTTACAGATGCAGAAAGCTTACCAACACAAACTCTGGATGGGGAAGTACATCCCTACACCCAGAAATCCCACCAGCTGTCAGCTTGAGGCATTCTGTCTTGCTTCGGATTCCAGGAGAATGCCACTTTGTGTAGAATAAAACCAATCCAAGATAATAATGTACCACATGACACATGTATAAGGTACTAAACACCTCATTTGTCTCATTTATTTGTTCCAAAATGTTCCTAGGTATATGTTATTTTGTTCTACAGATGAAAAAAACTGAGATTCATAGAGTCTAAGGAGACTGGGGTTGTAGTTCAATTGGTACAGTGCCTGCCTAGCATGTATAAAGCCCTGGGTTCAATCCTCAGCATCACATAAACTGAATGTGGAATGTATGCCTGAAATCCAAGAACTCAAGAGGCAGAGGCAGGGTGATCAGAAGTCCAAGGTCATCCTCAGACACACAGTGAGTTTGAGACCATCCTGGTTTATATAAGACTGTGTCCATAAATAAACAAATAAATAAATGTGATGTTACTTATCCAACATACAGCTAGTAGAAGATGAAAGAAATTTGACCTAGGTCTGTGTAATCACAAAGACTTCTTTCTATGACACCATCAGGAACCAGACAAAGTAGCTCCTGCTTTCCAGAAGTTCCAAGAGATGAATTTCACTCTGTGAAATTTCACAGTGATCTCACCCCTAAAACCAGTGTGCTGCAGTGGAGTTGTAGTGACCACCCTGGAAGAGGGTCCCCAGTGGCAGAGACAGACTCTGTCATCAAAGACATCTAGTATGTGAGACGGCTTTTATAGTTAACCAGTAACTCCTATAAAGTGGAAAGAAATAGGTGCGAATTAAGGGAAAAGAGTGACGAGGTGGGAGAGGGACCTAAGGAAAATAAGAGGACGAAGACACAAAGGAAAAAGGAGACCTGGAAACCTAGACAGACACCAGATTATTATTTGAAAGCTGTTACTCTGTTAAATGGAACCTGGGACCCTGGGGTCTTTGAAAAGTAAGTGTGAAGAAACGAGAGACTTTTGCCAGTAGACCTAATAAAAACAAGCAGCTACAACAGAGAAGCCATTGTTTGAACCTTCTCTAGCCTACTCACAAAATTTTAAATTGACAGCCAGCTTTAGAAATTCTTTCCACTGCTTTTCATTTATGTTCTTAAGGCAGGTAGAAATTGGAACTCCCTCTGTTCCTTCTCTTCATCTTTCAACTAAGTCCTAACATTAGATTTCCTCAAGATCAGCAGCAGCGATGGGCTTACAAATGTCCAGCAACGCTGTGAGGTGTCTTGGGTCTGATTTTTGGTTTTTTTTCTGTTAACTTCTTTTTCTTTTTGTTTCTCTGTACAATTTCACACATGTATATTTTGCATACTAACCACTCTCATCCCCCACCTCCTTACTACCCCAGTCAACCCTCCCCACAATTCTCTCTCTTGTTTATGTCTATTGGTTTTGTTTTGTGGCCCACCAAGATTAACCAGGGTCATCTATGTGACAGTGTGTTTGGAGCTATCCACTGGAGCCTGGTGGGCTCTTCTGAGGGTATACAACTGAAGGCAGTGATCCCCCCCCCCTCTCAGAATCTATCAGTAACCAATAATGCAGAGGTAAAGGTGGGTTCGGGTCAGCTCCTCCCCCTCCCTTGACTGATTGTTGATAGGGTTGGTCTTGTGTGGATCCAGTGCCAGTAACTACAGTTTATGTGAATTAATGATTACAGAAGTTGTATTGAGACTGGGGAATGGTGTTTCAGAGCCCTTCACCCTGTCTTCCCACCACTGCTTCTGCAGTGTTCCCTGAGTCTTAGAGGAGGGTAATAGGAGCAACTTGGTTAGGCCTGGGCCCACATCTGTCATTTATTTTCAGCATCTTGAGCACGCATGAGTAGCCAGTGTTCACTGTAAGGAGAGGTTTCTCTGATAAAGGCCAGGATCTGCTTTCATATATGGGTATCTGTGGGTACAGGTATTTAGAAGACAGTTTGTTGTTATGTCAGTTTAGCTAACCATCAAAAATACACACTTCCTGCACAGGCCTACTACCTCCCTAGACTTTGGTTGTTGGTCAGACTTATAGAACCAGGCATTGGTCCCACATACACACCCTACATAGAATGGGTCTGGAATACATTCAGATTTCTTTAGATCTTTATTTTGATTCATCATTATTTTTCTTACATAAAGGAAGCTAGCTTTACATAGTTCATCTATTGAAACATACATTTTTCTTTAGTAAAATTAAGCAACTATGCTGTCAATAAATTCCAAACGCCAAACTTTCAGCATGAATTCCAAAACCAAACTTTCAGCATCACACAAGTTTACTTCATTTATAACTTTCTTATCAGTTTAACCAACAGTTTCCCTACACAACTGGGACCAAGTGATTCTGCCTGTCACCTCTCTTCTCTTGTGTACACCAGGCTTTCTCATCATCCACCCTCTACCATGACCACCCTGCCACACTGTACATCAATAATATGTTGCTTACCAGTGCCAGATGTTTACTAAGTGCCAGGTCCTAGGCAGAGTGTCAGTCCACAATCCTGAACAAATTCTGTCATCATTGTCATTTTATCAACTTGATTCAATTTATAGTGACCTGAGAAGAGAGTATCAAGAGGAATTCTCTATATTCAGTTGGCCTGTGGGCATGTCTGTGGATATTGTTTTGATTGCCTTAACTGATATGGGAAGACTCAGATTGAAAGTGTGTGGCATCGTTCCCTGGGTTTGGGCCCTGGACTGTATAGGATAGAGAAAGCTAGCTGAAGTCTAAACACACAAGTATTTATTCTCTCTCTGCTCTTAGACTGTGGATGTGACTAGTTGATTCCATGCCCTGCCTTGACTTCTCCACAGTGATGGACTATAAACTAGAGTTGTGTGCTAACATAAACACTTTCTTCCTCGGTTGCTTTTGGTCAGGAACAAATTCTGCAATCTTTTTGTCATAATCAAGCTAAAGATCATTTATTGAAGTGGTAAGAAGTTAGATCAATTGTATCAACCCTGTATTGTTACTTCCTATTCTTAGCTGGGTTTCTGAGTGTGTCCAGGTAGTCATTTTTCCATTCATATGTACCAAAATTGTGTGGCCTTATTATGAATGAAACATAATTCTAGGTACCAGCATAATGAATAAATTAATCAGGGAAAATCTCTTACACCATGAAGTTCATAATTTATGAGGAAAATAAAAGGAACATACATGATTATGATATAATGTCAAATAATAGTGTTATGAAGACAGTTAAACCTGGGTTTCACCTGTATTTTCTTCCTAATACATCACCTTCAGAGGCTCTTTCAGCCCCCTTCTGGCTTTCCACATCCTGAAATCTGAGATGCAGCTCCTTAGACCTCTGCATATAACCTTTTCTTCTGCTTCATACATCAGAAAGAGGCAGCTCACCACTTGTATTTCCAATTCCTCCATAACTCAGAATATCTTTGTGCCTTCACCACATCAGGAAGAATCTTATCAGTAGCAAGTCAAAGTTAACCCAATTTGGCTTATACATGAAGGAAATGGGGGCTGGAAAGACAGCTCAGCAGTTAAGAGTGCATACTGGGGGCTTGGAGAGGTGGCTCAGAAGTTAAGAACGCTAGCTGCTCTTATGGAGGACCTGATTTTGATTCCCAGCACCCACGTGGCATCTACCTTCTATAACTCCAGTTCCAGGGAATCCAATACCTTCTTCTGGCCTCTGGGGGCTTTGCACAACACAGGTCCACTTACATAAATGCAGCAAAACACTCATTCACATAAAATAAAATAAATTTTAGAAAAAGAATGCATACTGCTCTTTCAGAGGACTCAGATTTGGTTCCCAGCTCACACGCGTGCACCAAATTCACAACCTCTATAACTCCAGCTCCAGAGAGATCTTGTGACTCAGACCTCCACAGGCACCTGCACACATATGCACATACTTCACACATGCTCACACACACACACACACACACATACACACATACACACGTGATTAAAATCTTTTTTAAATGAAGAAAATATATTGGTTTATATCAAAACAGATTCTAGAGATGATCAGACTTTAGGTATATGACAAAAATTCTAGTTCCGATTTTCTCTGTTCAGTCATTTTCCATGTTCAAGTTTCATCTTCACACTGCATTCCTTCAGTTGAAGATGATGGATGACAATCTTCATCCTCATCCACACCTGGAATGAGGAGGGGCACACTCAGTATCATAAAAATAAAAAATCCTAAACATCACTCAGATTAGACAACCACTTGAAACAAGCACCAGGAAATATTACTGATTGAATCTGCATCTCAACCTTGCACTGGAGCAAGGAAGATGAAAGGCAATGCAAAGCTACCTACCATCTGTAACTCCAGTTTAGTGGCCCAGTGGAACCACTTCCTGCAAAACTGGGGTGTGAACGGTAAGGTGAGATCTTATTGTAGTTTACTTCTCTATCTGAAAACACTGTATGTTGGCTTCAATCTTTATAACTTTTGTATCATGGACCACAAATTTTGCTCTTCGCTTTCTCTCATTTAAGAAATAAATTTAAACATGATCAAAGAAGATCCACTTAGACCGGGGGCTTAGACATTGTCACTTGTTTGTAGTATTCTCCTTATAAATTGCAGTTAAAATTTGAGCTGCATCAAATTTTTCAATTACTTTGTTAAATCTATTTTCTTTCTTCATTTGTTTTTGACCTTTGAAAATGTTCTAAAAAGTTTTCAATTCCATTATACCTGGATGGAAAGAACATGCAGCCTTAGCAGCCTGTCATGCAAAGAAATTAAGTTATCGTGTGAGTTAGCATTCTGTGATTTATGGTTTATTTAAGAGGCAAATTAGAAACCAGAGAGCTATTGAAAGACACCTAAATTAAAACATTAAAATAAAGGGCTGGGAAGACAGCTCAGTGGGTACAAGCACTTGCATTAGGACAGATTTCAGATTCCCAGCATCCTCATAAATACTGACAGGAATGGCAGCCATCTTGTAATCCCAGCATTTGGGAGGTAGTGACAGGATCACTGGGGCAAGGTATCTGGGAACACAAGGTGAATCATAAGTTCTGGGTTCAAGTGAGAGACCCTGCCACAATATTTAAGGTGGAAGTGTTTGAAAGGGGAGATAGAATGCAGTGGCATAAAGGGAGAAAGGGAAATAATGGAATGACTAGGTTTAAAGTGGGTGGGAAGACAACGTACAGGAGGGCATATGGGGAGGGATAACTAACACTAATGGTCTTTTGAAAAATGCGTACAGGAACCTATAACTGTAGACACCTCCTAAATATATACATATACATATACATATACATATGCATATACATATATAAAAGAGTTTAAATTTGAGTTACCCTATAACAGGGTATAATGCCCCTGCCAGCCACCACCAGCTAGCAAATACAAATCCCAATGAGTGAATGGGATCACTCTTTTGGAGTTGTTGAACAGGGAGATCCCATAGATACTCAAGCAATACTGGCTATTTCCATTGCTCTTGGTTACCCTCCAGAACTTGATGCCAAAACCCTATTGCTAGAGACACTACATATGTGAATCATAAAACATGAAAAAAACCAAACTAGTGCTGACCTCAAAGGTTAACCAGCTATGAATCCTGTGAGCTAAATTAAGGACTGACCTGGCAAGACATGCCCACTGGTGTAATAGTGACACTAATGTTATGGGGCTAACCAACCATTTTCTGATTGCCTTTAAGACCTGCCTCACAAAGTGGAGTCCATACCTGGTACTGTTAATGGGGCCAAAAACATGTGGCTAGACTGGTCACAAGTCATGAGAACATACTAATACTATTCTTCTAAATGAACGTAGTATTAAACTAACTCCTAATGACTTTTCATTAAACTCATAGATTAGTGCATCTCTCAACTCATCAGAGAGGCTTCTTCTTGCAGTAAACGGAGATTAACACAGAGACCCTCAACTGGTCAACATTCAGATAATAAAAGACTGTGGGATGCTTAGCCCTAAATGGTACACCTATTTCACAACCCTTCTTCTAAAGGCTCAAGGTGCTTCATAGATGAGGGGGTAGATATACATAAGAGCCAGAGGTGGCAGATGAATACAAGGAAACTGCAAATGGTATTGAACTCAAAATCCTCCTGCCTCAGCCTGTCTAATGTTCATGTCACAGGGGAGCTCTGTCACACCCACAAAATCCCCCTGTCCATACTCTGGATTTCCTGGGTCATGGGTATGTACTGTCATCCCCAGCTGAATGTTGCACTTTACCATATCCTCTAGAGGACAACAATTTTTCAAGTAAAATTGTTAAGAACACTAACCATTTGTGCTTTTGAAAATAATGAATGTTGGTTCTTGTCCATATTTAAAGACATTGTTGTTTTTATTGAGTTACTGCATGATTCAAGTAAACATATATTTTTGTTCTTTTGTAAGCAGAGCTTTACTGAAGTTTCTAAATGTACTTCTCCAGTCTCAGAAACATGTGGTACAAAAGATATCTATCTTGTTGAAATAGTTCACAAGCCAAATAATACGTACCTCCTTTAGTTTCAGGGCAAGTGAACTAAGATCTGCAAATAACTTTACTTTGTCTTTCATAATGTCCATTTGAAAGCATTGCCCATATCCTTTGCATGCTCTGCTTGATTCACTGAAAACTCTTTTGGGGTCCCAAATTTGGAAAGAAAAGAAAAGAAAAAACTTTTTATTAAACAGTACTACATCAAATTGCACACATAAAAAGTCAAAGTGAAACACTGCAGGATATTGAAATGAATGGGTTTATCTGAGGCTGGTACCAACCCTTCACTATGCTTGGTTGACCATGCAGATTGTGCTGGGCTTCAGCTGTTCCCCTCTCAAAGCTGTTTGCTTCATTTTTTTAGACCACTCTGATTCGAAAATCTGCACTGTCGTCTGAAAAATTTTATTCTCTATATTTTTCATTATCATTCTTTATTTCCTTATTATCATGAATCAACAGTCAGTTATACAATTTTGACATTTAAAAGTGGTTGTCAGCTTGCTTCCTTGGCATCAGCTAGTATACCTCTTTATAATCCTATTTGAGCTTTGGAATGACCATTCTAAAACAATTACATAAAAAGAATCTGAAATCAAGGCACGTATACAAGCAATATTCAAATAAATACTTAAATACTACATTACATACTTGTATAATCAACTTATTTTTCCACCATCTACCTTGATTAACTGATTCTTACTCTACAGGTCTTTCCAGTGCCTGCCCCATATCATATTATATCTGTCCAGTGGTGACTGCCAAGGAACCATTGCACTAGCCATAAATTAAGAAATGCAAAGTAACTAAGGGTTGAGATGACTTAGAGATGAGAATCTAGGTCATCCCACAAGAAAACAGGCCAGAGCAGCTAAAGTCTTGGACCAAGCTAGGTCATCCCACAAGAAAACAGGCCAGAGCAGCTAAAGTCTTGGACCAAGCTAAGGGAAATTTAAACTGAAGAGTGGAGAAAGGAAGTGATGAACATTAACTATGTCCTTGGATCAGGTTCAGTAGCCTGTACTATATATAGTTTGTTTCACTGACCATTTTGACTCATGTTTTTATGTGATGGCAGATGGCCACTGCCTTAAAGAAGACACTCCACTGATTGGAACTGTATTGCTCATAAGAACAGAATAAATGCATCTGTCCTCCCCCAAACAGAGGCCTTATGTTATAATGCAGGGATAGTCATATAGATCCATATCATATGGAATTTATACACAATCTTAGAGAAGTCTACTTTTCAGAAACTCAGCAGCTTGATTGCTTTGGTTTCTTGCATTTCCAGTAAGCTCTACTATCAAAAATGGATAAAGAATATAGGATTGGCTGCCCAGTCAGGACTCTGGTAAATCAGATCCCACCCACTGCATCTCTACTCCATTCCTCTCACACACCCCCACCTTATCTCTTGCCATCCTTGGGCCCAAGCAGGCTCCAATTCCTTCACCTCAGATCCCTGGACTAGCTTCCTAACCCAGACTACCTAAACTCCCTAACATAGACTCCACTGATTCCTGATCTGTCTAGCAAAGAACAGTCCTCCTACTAATCCAACCAGTCTACCTACTACCCTGTCCCACCATCCACCCACACCAGTCAACTACCCTGCAAAAACTTGAAACACCCACCAATTTCTTTTCTATACCTGAACAAAAATTAGCCAAGCTACATAAACCATATTAGCAAAACAAAAATTAAATTAAATAATTGCCAGTAGAAGTTCCTTTTGGACACATAAGAACAAAGAACATCCATACGCCCAAACAGCAATGCAGCAACACAAACAATATGAAAAACCAAGAGAATGTGTCCCCAACAAAAGCCACTAGTTCTACAGAAGTGCACTGCAATGAGAACCATTCTAAGGAACCCCAGGATGCAGAGTTTGAAAGAACACAATCAAAGGTCTTCAAGAAAACACAGACAAACAACTCAAAGAACTCAAAGAGAAAAGGCATAAACTTGATGTAAACCCAAGAATATACAAATATGCAGCTTAATGAAATAGCAAAAATAATTCATGACTTGAAAAGTGAATTCACAAAAGAGATAGAAATAGTGAAGATGGGGATGGAGAGATGGCTCAGCAGTTAAGAGCACTGATTGCTCTTGCAGAGGACTTGGGTTCGATTCCCAGCACTTAATGAAATGTCAGAAACAATTCATATCTTGAAAAGCAAAATATTTTTAAAAAAAGAAATAGTGAAGAAAACTCAAACGGAAATGATCACATGATTGAAAAATTCAATAAACCAATTAGAAACAACAGGAGAAAGTCTCGCAAGCTGAATGAATGAAATGGAAAATAGAATATCAAGACTAGATGATAAAGATCTGGAGCCCTTAATCAAAGACTATGTGTGTCTTAGTTTGTTTCTTCATTGCTGTGACAAAAAACACTCTGACCACTACCAACTTGGGGAGGAAAGGGTTTATTCAGCTTACATCTCCCAGGTTGCAGTTCATCAGGGAGCCCAAGGTAGGAACTCAGGGTAGGAACCTGGAGGCAGGAGCTGGAATGCAGGCCATAAAGGAATGCTGCTTACTGGCTTGCTCCCCTGGCCCATGCTCAGTCTGCTTTCTTATGCAACATAGGCCTACCTGCCAAGGGGTGGCACCACCCACAGTGGGTTGGGCCCTCCCATATCACTCATCAAGAAGATGCCCCTCAGACATGGCCATAGGCCAATCCAATAGAGGAAATTCCCCAATTGAGGCTCCCTCAACTCAGGTGTGTCAAATTGACACTAAAGCTATCCAGCACAATGTGAAATTCAAAAAAACACAGGAATGGAATACTCAAGAAATGTGGAACAATATGAAAAAACCAAATCTGTGAATTATAGGGATACAGGAAGAAGGAGAATCTCATCCTAATGACATTGAATAGATCTTCAACAGGCTTGTAAAAGAAAACTTCCCTAAATTAAGGAAAGACTTACCTATAGTCAAGAAGCACACAGAACACCAATTAGACATGACCAGAACAGAAACTCCCCACAGCATATCATAGTAAAAACATTGAATGTACAAATCAAAGAGAAGGTACTGAAAGCTGCTAGAGAAAAACAACAAGTTACATATAAAGAAAAATCCATCAGGATTACAGCTGACTATTCAAAGAAAACTATGAAAGCCAAAAGAGCCTGGACCAAAGTATTCCCAGTTCTAAACATCCATGGATGGAAACCCTGAATACTTTTTCCAGCAAAACTATCTCTCAAAGTTGAAGGGTAATGGAAATTTTTGTAAAGCTATATACAACAGACCCATAGGCAACATCATCCTAAATGGAGAAAAACTGGAAGCATTCCCATTAAAACCAGGAACCAGAGGGGACAGTCAACTATCTCCATTCCTATTCAATATAGTGCTTGAAACTGTTCCAAAAGCAATAAAATAAGAGAAGGAAATTAAAGGAACACTAATTGGAAAAGACAAAGTCAACTTATCTCTATTTGAAAACTATATTAAGAGATTCCAAAAATTCCACTAGAAAACTATTAGAAATGCTTAATCCTTTCAGTAAAGTGGCAGGTTACAAAATTGGCTTACAAAAAATCAATAGCCTTTCTATATACCAACAAGAAGCAATAAGAGGACGCACTTGAGGAAACCCTTCCATTCACAATAGCTTCAAAAAAATAAAATATTTAGGAATAACCCTAACCAAAGAATTAAAGATCTCTACAATGAAATTTTCTAATTTCTAAAGAGATAGAGGAAGACACTAGGAGATGGAAAGATCTACCATGCTCATGAATTGGTAGAATTAATATAAAGAAAATGACCATCTTACCAAAAGCAATTTGTAGATTCAATGCAATCCCAATCAAAATACCCATGACATTCTTCACAGAGTTGAAAAAATCATCCTAAAATTCATATGTAATCACTAAAGACCCCAGATATCCAAAGCAATCTTCAGCAAAAAGAGGAACCAGATCTCAGATTATATTAAAGAAATATAGTCATAAAAAATGCATGACACTGGCACAAAATAGACACATAAATCAATGGAATACAATAGAAGACCCAAACATGAGCACATGCAATTTCAGCCACCTGATATTTGACAAAGGTGCCAAGAACACACAATGGAGGAAAGACAACTTCTCAACAAATGGTGCTGACAAAACTGGATCTCCACCTGCAGAAGAATGAAATTGGATCCTTATCTTTCACCCTGCACAAAAGTCAACTCCAAATGGATCAAAGACCTCCATATAAAACCTGAAACTCTGAAACTGCTAGAAGAAAACATAAGAAGCACCCTCCAAGAGACAGACATAGGAAAGGACTTTCTAAATCAGACACCAGCTGCCCAGGTACTAAGGTCAATAATCACTAAGTGGGACTTCATTAAATTACAAAACTTCTGTACAGCAAAAGAAACCACCAGGAAGGGAAGAGGAAACCTACTGAGTGGAGAAAATCTTCACCAGTGACATATCTGACAGAAGATTAACTCAAAAAACAAAGAAATAAGAAAAAAATCAGTCCAACAAAAACAAGGGTGATAGACCTGAACAGAGAGTTTACAAATGAAGAAATAAAAATGGCTAAGAAGCATCTTAAAAAGTGTTCAACATCCTTAGTAATTAGAGAAATTCAGATAAAAACCACATTAAGATTTTATCTTACCTCAGTCAGACTGGCTAAGATCAAGAAAACAAAAGACTCCAAATGCTGCAGAGGATGTGCAGAAAGAAGAACACATTCATGACTGGTGGGAGAGCAAACTTGTGCAACCACTATGGAAAGAGGTGTGGAGAATCCTCACAAAACTAAAATTAATCTACCTTATGATCCAATTATACCACTCCTTGGCATATATCCAAAGGACTCATCATGCTGTAGAGATATCTGCATATCCATGTTTGTTGCTGCTCTCTTCACAATAATTAAGAAACGGAAACAACCTAAATATCCTTCAGCTGACAAATGGGTAATGAAAATGTGGTGCATTTATACAATGGAGTACTCTCAGCAGTAAGAAAAGATGAAATTATGAAATTTTCAGGAAAATGGATGGAACTAGAGAGTGTTACACTAAGTGAAGTAAGACAAATGAGAAAAGCAAGTGCTGTATGTTCACCCTCATTTATGGATTGTAGCACCAATCCCTTATATGTGAATATATAAATTCTGATTTAACACCAGGAGCTAGGAAAATGGAAAGGATACACGGAGGTAAAAGAAAGAACCTGAAAGGGGGATGTTACTAGGGGGAATGTGGGGAACATGGGAGTGTTTGGCAGGAAGGAGAGGAGGGAGGGACATGCAAGGGGCCACATGTGGGGCTATGTGAGGACAGGGGGGATAGTAGGAGGCGGGTATTACTGGGGAGAGGGTGGGGATAATGGTGGCCTGGGATTAGAGAGGGAGGAGGGAGGCCAGATGGAAGAAAAAGAATAAAGGTGAATGAATCTCCGGTGTCTAGGAAACCCAGAGGGAAATGTGATGCCCTCGAACCCTATGAGAAATGGACATACAATCTCTGAACATTAGTGTATGTGCATACCTGGGAGCTGCTTGGCAAGGAATACAGTGCCAAACAGAAGAGACCCCCCTTTGAGCAGTTGGTGAAGATGATCCAGGAGACTCCCAAAATAACATGAGCTATTGCCAAACCTCTTGCTTATCTCCCAGAACTAGTAGATGAGACCCTATTGCTGAAGACAAGACCTACTTTGGATATAGGACTTGGAGCAATGGAGCAGGAACTGACCTGGAAACCTTCTAGCCCTTCTAGCCAAAGTTTAGTTATCTTGATGCCAGATGATGGATATGCAAACTGCCAAGGGAGAAAAACAATCAATGGTCCAAACCAGCCATAAAGCCTAATAACCATGACAATCAGCATGGCAAACTACCTCTATTGGTGCAGTAGTGGCACTGTTATCTGGAGGGCAATGAATAGCTATCTAATTGGACTTAAAGCCCTCTCAATGAGAGTGAACTCATGGGTGGCACTGTAAACTCAGCCAAATACACATGACAGGAGAGGACACAAATCCTAGAGAAAACCCTATCTCTTTCGTATCTCCAGATGAATGAAATTTCTTACTGTATGCTTAATATTGATCCTATATTTACAGACAAGCATATCATACACCACTCATCAAAGAAGCTCCTTTTTACAACAGATGAGGGCTCTACAGAATTGCACAACTGGTAAGACACAGAGAACATACATCTGAGGGATGCCCAGTACTAGATGACACATCTATAGTTGAACCTCTACAACTAAAGCTCATGAAACATAGAGGTAGAGAGAAAACTAATGCATCCCTCAACTCTTACCAGTAAAGCTTCCTTATACAATAGGGTATGATACACACAGAAGGCCACAACTGGCCAACTTCTAAAGAATAAGAGATTGAAGAGTGTAGGATGGAACTCCTATATTAAACCTCACCCATCCACAGTTCTGAGACCATTGTGGAAGAGGGGGCAGAAAGATTGTAAGAGCCAGGGCTGGTTCATGAACACAGGGAAGCAGAGGTTTTCAGGCCACTGGAAGCTTGCACGTGTGAACTTGTGGCGATAGTGGCATCAAGCACAGAACCCGTGCCAACTCAATTAAATAAGGACCCAAGGGGAGGAGAGAAATAGGTAGCGGGCCAGTACTAGACTGAGAATTATTGGAAACTGATTACTACTGGGTAAGGGAGAGTATGCCTTACACAAGATCTCTAGATGGACTGACTAGACTCTAGTGGATAAGTTTATACTGAAGGACGTTTGGGTACAAATGCCTGGATAAAACTTGACATATATGGCTTAATACATAAAGTCCAGTGGGAATATGGGGGAGGCATGGATGTGGTAGTGGGTCTAAATTTGATTAAGAACTGTTGTATGAAATTACAAAACCTCAATAAAAAATATATTAAATAAAAAAGAATATAGGATTGTTAATAAATTGCTCTTTTTAATAGGCAATGAGTACCTATCTTTCATATGATATAACAATACTCAAGGAGGGGCTGGAAAGATGACTCAGAAGTTAAGAGCACTGGCTGCTCTTGCAGAGGACCAGTGCTCAGTTTCCAGCACCCACTAGCAGCCAACAAACTTTTGTAGCTCCTGTCCCAGGGGATCTGATGCCCTCATCTGGCCTCTCTGAATATTGCATGAACAAAGCATTTACATACATGGAAACAAAACATACACATAAAATAAATAATTCAAATTTAAATAAAAAAGCATTATCCAAGGAATCAGGACATAATGATAACTCCAAACACTGGGATACACATGATCCAACCACTTTGCTAATATGAGAACATTTGCTAATATGAGAAGGCATTTCCTTCTAGGCCTCAACATGAGTCATCAAGCCCTGGTTGCACAGGACTAACAATTCAGAGTGACTGAATGATTGAATCTTGGATGCTAGACACTTTCACGAATAAGCTCTTTCTTATTTCAAGAGAACACATTTAGAAGCCCTATGGCAAATATTGCCTAAAAATGAAGCTGATTTCTTCCCTTATAACAAAGAATATTCTCTAGGAAAATGCCCCCAGGATCCAACACAGCCAAAGAAATGTGCTAAGACACAGACAGAGAATGTCAAAAAATCTACTTCCTTCCCACCAGTCTGCTACCAGGCAAAAACAAAAATGCCATCACATTTGCAGTTTTCTATCCTTGCTAGAACATTTATCTTTTGTATCTTTACCAAGTTTTACTGCAAGCTTCTTGTGTGGTCTTAAAACGTGCATAGTAGAGCTTCATGCTCTGAAAGATCTTGCCTAGAATTCACTCTGTGATCACTCAGTATAATTCACTCATCACCATTTTTCATTATATCATTTAACCTGCTTTTCAAAATGAAATGCTAGCGGGTTGAAAGACTGTAAGAAACAGAAGTCGGGAAGGTTCAGAGAAAAGCAGCGTCTTCTGGATATGACAGGACCGCTGTACTCAAGAACTCACAGCAGATGTGGTTGCCTGCTCAAGACCTGCACAAGGCCAAGTCAGTCAACATTCCAGTGTGAACCTCATTCAACATTCCAACATTCCAGCACAGCTTAGTTCCTATCCTAGCTGCAGAGTTACCGACAGTTGATTATTTCTTGGGGAAGGAAGTTAATTTTTAAGGTACGTGACCACTGGTAGGTGAACTGCACTTCAGTGGATGTTCCCCCTTCCAGGAGTATATGGGTAGCACAAGTTGAACTTGATGAGTTATTTAAAAACAGAGTGAGGAGTCAAAGTGTGGAGGAGAGGGGAAGGAGTTAGGGGAAGGGGTGTGGGTGATTATAATAAAAATAAAATCAAAATATTAGTGTGGTGTGTGTGTGTGTGTGTGTGTGTGTGTATGTGTGTGTGTGTGTGTGAATTGTTTTGTTTTGGGAGCCCCCAAAGTTCCTGTGTGGAGCCTCCTCAGCAGGACTATGTGGCTTCATGTAAGGCAGAGGGTAAGATCCTATTTTCCTTCTATCACAACAGTACTAGTAAAGGATCGACTGAGTCTTACATGAAACTTAGACAAAATATGTCATTTTTATTCACATTCTTTTATGTATTTTCTCTCCAAGTGAAATATAGATCCACTTAAAAGTAAAGGCCTTACTACTGCCTTTAAAAATTAGGAAAATCCAGAAGTAAATGTAAGGGCTACATTAGCTACCTTAAATTCTCTTCTCTTGCACAGGAGCAGAGCAGAACAGAAGGACACAGTCTCTTTGGCTCCTACCTTTGGGTTCTTGAGTAGGAACTCTCAATATGGAAATGTTTGCCTTCCATCCCAGTACTGAGAAAAACATCCCAGAGTGGGTGTACTTACCCTTGTGCTGAGATCCACAGGCCTTCACTGGCTACCCAGTTCAGTGTCTCTCACTCCTGGGAAAACAACCATCCAGAAAAAATGTCACTTTTACTGTTTGCTAGATACAGTACCTATTGCAACTAAAAAAGCTAAAAAATGCAAAGTATTTGACAGGATAGTCTTCCATTTGCTGAAACTGGTATCATGTGGCTGACTGCCTGTGTCATCCTCAACCTTCAGAGAAACCCAAGCAGGCTCCTGTATCTGTTTCTTCAGAGCCGAATTCTCCTTGGTTCTCGTTACGTCCAGCCTCTGACATCAGCAAGATAGGGACTGAGCAACATGAAGTTAATTTTTTTCATTTTAATTGGATTAAAAATTAGTTTGTCAAGAAGAGTGAGTGCTGACTCTCCATGATTGTATCCCAAATATCATTAGTGAAATATTTTATTTAACTGGAACAGTAAGAGGAGGTCAAAAAGAAATCACAGACATTAGTGCAAAAGACCAAAGGAAATTTTTTTTTTTTTTGCATGTAATTCATGCAAAAAAAACCTGTAAGGATGGATAATGGTTATGGTCAATTTATGTAAGAAGTCACCATGTATGTACAAGGGTCAAACCATACAGTAGAAGGTAAATGTTATTCTACCATATTACCATATTTATCTCCCTTTCCTTAAAACGAAATAGCCACAGGGAAAGACAAAGTTTTCTACCCCTGGAAATGTTTAAGAAGAGGCAGAAATGACATTTGTGCAAAAAGCTAGAGGATTCAGCCCTTAGGATTTTTTTTCTATGTGCTTAAACTAAAATGTAGTTTTTCTGTTTCCCATTCACAGAATAATGCCATCTAATATCTATTACAACTAAAATGTTTCATACCATATATTTTTTAAAAAAACAAAGAAACTCCTGAAAATTATCCCCAAATGTTGTACACTTTGCTTTTGGAGTTCCTTTCCAGAACAATACTGCTTGGCTTCATGCCCTGCATGTTAAATATAATTGATTTTTCGTGTATGATTTATAAAATAAGTTGCTATTTTCAAATAGAAAAAACATATTGAGGACAAACCAGTAGCAGATGCATTTACTTATACTCCTGGTTAGTAAATTCAAGATGGCCTCATTTCAGAGGAACAGGAAGGGCTCACTGATGAAAGTTTTCATAGTAATCTGAACCAAATTTCTCTACCATCTTTCCACTATGGCACATTTAAGTTCTGCTTGTATAGTACTTAATAAGACTGACAGGCACATTTTTATGCAATTCCTTTAAAACGAATCTTCCAGCTGTGTGGTTGATGAAATACATGCACACACATGCACACACACACACACACACACACGCACACACACCACGCACCATACAACTTGTGCATCTAAGAGCAATACAAGCATAGGAAAAAAAGTTGTTTTATAATAAGTTTAACTTGTTACAGAGGTGTAATATTTTTCTAACCATACTATGAAAGGCCTTGGTGATGTGAAGTATGGATTGAATCACTTTGACTCTCTAGGAGTCATTACTGCAGCCAGGAAGACCTGGGGAGTCAGCAGGAAGCAGCCATGTTTCCGGGCAGATTGGCCCTGAACTAATCATCCTCTTTCCTTTTCTCTTTCCATCCATTTTAATGTTTTTTCAACTAAAAATATACTCAAAATTTACTATTAAGAAAGAAACCTTTGCATTGTACCTACACATGTATCAAATATCCCTCTTATCATATTCATAAAGTTTCAAACAAAGAATATTGAAATAAACCCATTATGAAATACAGGAGAAACTCTTCATGCTCCTGCCATGCAGAACCATAGTCACAGCTGAGAGAAGAGAGTTAATTCACTGACTTGGGAGATTAAAGTAATCAAAGAAAAAAATGGGCCATCCAAACCTGAATCAAGGCAATTCAGAATCAATATTCATAACCCTAGCATATTCAGGAAGGCTAGTCTAGTCAGTAGAGTGAAATACTGTCTGCGGGGTGGGGTGAAGAAAAAGAATATTCAATATTCCACAAGCATGAAACTAACCAATAATTTAATAGCTACTTATATATGTAAAAATTATATGACTAAACATAGAGCCAGGCATCCAGAATTCATTGCTTTTTTTCTTTGTCTTCATTTAGTATTCTTGTGGAAATTATTAGTTCACTTGGAAGTATACAAAAATGTGTACATGCTAAGAAAGGCTTTTCTCTTACCCATAAATACTTCTCTTCATATGTATATTTCTGTTGTTACAGTGCCTATACAGCTATGTTTTCATTTATCCATGATTTCGGTATTTATTCTTTAAGTTTTTAATATTCTTATTGAGCTTTTGTACATTTCACACAACAGTTCTTAATCAAATTTAGACCCTCTCCTCCATCCATGCCCCCACAGACACCGCCCCCCTCCACCGGACCTCATGTATTCTGCCACACATGTTAAGTCCTATCCAGTCAGGCATTTATACCCAGATGTCCTTTGGTGCAAGTTCATCCACTGGAGTCCAGTCAGCCATCTAGAGATCTTAAGGAAGGTCTACTAAAGAACCTGATGAATAACTGAATGGAAAAGTTGGAAATTAATTTAGACTGCCAAATGTTCTGAAGCTTTCAACACTGGCCAATTCTGGGTAAACCACAAGAAATGAGGAATTATATTTCCACCACACTAGCAATGGATGACACAGGCTTCATTTCTGCTTATATATTTAGAATATATATTTAGAACTTACAGCTGAGACAGTCTTAAAGGAAACAAACAGTGAGGGAGAAACTAAGAAGGTTTTATCAAATCTATTAGTACTCCAAGCAAGCATTCAGCAACCTGTTCCAAATTTTTAAGTTCCAGCAAAGAACATCAGGAGACTGTGTGGGTGCTATGCTCAGTCACAAGCACTGCTAAGTATCTAAGAAGAATGTCAACAAGCAGGAGCATATTCAGTGGTAAAAAGATCAAGAAGAAACTCATCTGAACCTATATCAAAATACATAGCTACAATAAATAGTTGTTTTATTTAAAATCAAGAAACAGCAGGGAAGAGCCATAACAATATTGTTGATTCAGAAGACTTTTCATGGGTAAGAAAGTTAGAATTTTTAGGCATATGAAAATTTTACAGGAATTTAGATTTAGCTTAATAAGCTAAAGACATTTTAAAACCCAAATGTATCTATAGATGAATTGTCTATCACATTGAACCATTAAACCATCAACATGGGCACCAACCATCCTGATGTAGACTTGATTGCTTGTCAAAGGTCTTTAATGGAAATTTAGGTTGTTACACAATGGAGTTCTACTCAGCTATAAATAAAAAAGTAACACAGACTCAGAAAAACAAGCGACATATGTTCTCTCTCATTTGTTGATCTTAATTCCAAATCCTTATATGTGAGTGTATATTACTCCTGTAACCACAGGAGCCAGGAAAATAGAAAGGAACCATGGACATAAAGAGAAAGAAAGAGAGCTCAAGAGAAGGACATAGAAGGAGACAGGTGTTACCCAGTGGGAAATGGGGAAAATGGGACTGTTTAAATGTGAAGGGGGAGGAGGTTATAGAAGGAAAGATGGAGGTAAAGATGAAGAAGGAGCTCAAGAGAGGGGAGATAATAGGAGGCAGGTATTACCAAGAGGGAAATGAGAATATTTTAACTGGAGAGGGAGAGCGAGGAGAGAGAGAGAGAGAGAGAGAGAGAGAGAGAGAGAGAGAGAGGATAAATAATGCTTAGGTGGTATGAAACACCAGAATGAAATGCACTAGTTCAAAAGTCTGCTGAAAAATATGCAAACAATATCTGCATGACTGCAAGTATAGCGGAAGGCTATGTAACAAGAAACAGTGCCAGACAGGAGAAACCTCCCTTTGAGTTGTTGGTCATGGTAGTCCAAAAGACTCCCAAAATAACACAGGCTATTGTCACAGCCCTTTATTATATCCTAGATCTTGAAGGTGAGATCTTGCTGAAGACGGAACATACTCCAACACAGGACTTAGAGCAATGGAGCTTGAACTGATCTGGAAGCCTCCTCCCCAAAGACTAGCTCTCATAGTTTTAGAGGACATTATGCAAGCTACTAAGGGAGAAAATCCATCAATGGTCCAATCCAGCTGTGAAGCCTAGTAATCACAACAATGATGAGCTCAGCAAACTACTGCTATTGGTGAGGAAGTGGCACTTTTATCTGGAGGTAGTCAACAGCCATCTAATTGGACTTAAAGCCCACTCAACTCATGTGTGGCACTGTAAACATAGCCAAATACACATGACTGAAAGGTCATATATCCTAGAGAAAACCCTATATCTGTTACATTCTTAGACAAATGCAATTTCTTACTATATGCTAAATATGGATCCTTATATTTACAATCAAGTATATCTCTCACCACTCATCAAAAAAAGTTTCTTATTGCAACAGATGGAGACTATTACAGAGTTCCACAACTGGTCACGCACAGAGAATAAGTGTCTGAGAGATGCACAGCCCTAACTGACACATCTACAATGGAAACTTTACACCTAAGGCTCACAGAACATAATGTAATGGGGGGAAGGGTAGAGAGAATACTAATGCATGTCTCAACACTCGCCAGCAAAACTTCCTCATGCAACAGAGGGTGATAAACACAGAAGGCCATAGTGAACCAAACTGTAGAAAATAAAAACTTAAAGTCCGCTCAGTGGGAGGGAACTCATGCATGGCACTGTAAACATAGCCAAATACATATGGTTGGAGTGGTCATAGATCCTAGAGAAAACCCTATGTCTGTCACATCACTAGACAAATGTAATTTGTATGCTAAATATGGATCCTTATATTTACAGACAAGTATATCTCTCATGATTCATCAAAAAAGCTTCTTATTGCAACAGATGGAGACTATTTCAGAATTCCACAACTGGTCACACACAGAGAGTAAGTGTCTGAGAGATGCCCAGTCCTAAGTGAACATCTACAATGGAACCTCTACACCTAGGACTCACAGAACATAGTGGAACAAGGGGTAGAGAGAATACTAATGCAGGTCTCAACACTCACCACCAAAGCTTCATCATGTAACAGAAGGTGATGAACACAGAAGGCCATAATGAACCAAACTGTAGAAAATAATGAACCAAACTGTAGAAAATAAGAAATTTCAGTGTGCATGTCCCTTGATAGGGCTCCTATATTAAACACCATCCACCCAGGGCTTAGGGACCATTGTGGTAGAGGGGTTGGAAAGACTGTAAGAGCCAGGGGTGATGCATGACAACAAGGAAACAGAGTCTTCCAGGCTTCTGGGAACTTGAACATATGAACATACAGCAATGGTGACAGCGTGTACAAGATCCATGCAAATTCAATCAGAGAAAAATTCATCATAGAAATGGGGAAATGAGCAGGAGACACCAACCTTAGCCAAGGAACTACTGGGTAAAGGAGAGTTGATCCTGTTTAAGGGAGTGTTGTTAATTAGTCTGAACAGGATCCAGTGGATGAACCCACACTGAGGGACATCTGGGTCTTAACATATATGACAGAATGCATGAAATCTAGTGGGCAGGCTATGAAGGGTTGTAGATAGGAGAGGGTATTAAATATGATTAAAATGCATTATACGAAATGCACAAAAGTTGAATTAAAATATACATTAGAAAATATTATGGTGAAGAAGTTAGCTTTTAGCAGCATTGCCATAAAATGAAGATGCTTGCTATTGAAAAGGGTATATGCTGTGAAATAAATGTTTCTAAGGCCCCCATCTTGATATACCAGGACTACTATTAACATTTTTGTATACCAATCAAAATGGTATACAAAATTGTAACCGCACGCCTTTAATTCCAACACTTGGGAGGCAGAGGCAGGTTCGAGGCCAGCCTGGTCTACATACCAACTTCCAGGTTAGCTGGGGCTACAGGGAGACCCTGTCTCAAAAAGACCAAAAAAAGAAATTGTAACTTTCCAAAGGTAAATCTGGAATTCCTGAGGTTTTTGATAAATATACTAAAATTCATAAAAGTAAGAGAAATTTTAAAAAATATGTTTGTAGAGGTTCCATTGTAGATGTGTCCCTTAGGGTTGGGCACCTCACAGACACTTATTCTCTATGTGTGACCAGTTGTGGAACTCTGTAATAGTCTGTCTGCTGCAAAAGAAGCTTCTTTGATGAGTGGTGATTGACATACTTGTCTGTAAATATAAGAATCCATATCTAGCATATAGTAATAAATTACATTTGTCTAGGATGGATAGCCTTAGAATTTTCTCTAAGATCCATTACCTCTACAGCCATGTGTATTTGGCTATGTTTACAATGCTACACATGAGTTCCCCCTAAGTGATACATTTACAATGGAACCTCTACACATAAGGTTCATGGAACATAGTGGAACAAGGGGTAGAGAGAACACTAATGCATCTCTCGACTCTCATCAATGAAGTTCCCTCATGCCACAAAGGGTGATGAACACAAAAGACCACAAATGGCCAAAGTATAGAGAATAAGAGTCTGCAGAGTGCATGTCCCTATACAGGATTCCTATATTAAACTTCACCCACCCAGGGCTCAGGGACCATAGAGGAAGAAGGGGTGAATAGACTGTAAGAGCCAGGGGAGGAGACACATGACCATAAGGAAACAGTCTTACAGGTTCCTGGGATCTGCTCATATGAATCTACAGTAATGGTGCCAGCATGCACAAGACCCACACAAACTTAAGCAGACAAATCCCAGCCTAGAACTGAGGAAATAGGCAGCAGACCCCAGCCTTAGCTGAAGAACTGCTGGGTGAGGGATAGTTGATCTTCTTTAAAGGAGAGACTCCAGATAGGCTGACTAGACCTCAGTGAATGAACTTATGCTGAGAGACATCTGACTACACAAACAACTCAATAGGCCTTAACATATGTGACAGAATGCATGAAATGTGGTGGGGGTAGCTATGGGGTATGTGGATGGGGGAGGGGGCATAAAGATGATTAAAATGTTTTGTATAAAATGTACAAAAAATTCAATTAAAATATATACATTTAAAAAGTTTGATGGACACTTGAACTATGTGAATGTCAAAGTGTTTTTTCAATAATAATATTCTGAATTCTAAAACAAAAATTCTTTATTTTCACTGGTTTAATTGCCTTCCTACAAAAGTCTCCAGTATTTCTTTTTTAGTTATAGTAGAAAAGAGGACTTCAAGTCAGAAGCCAGGGCAAACAGAAAGTGGGAGGAGTGAATGTGTTCAATAAAGAACAGCACAAACATCCACTTGTGTGTGTGCACACAAGCACATATATAAATATTCATTTGAAAGCCTAAGTTACAATTAATAAAAGCTTGGAATGGAACCATAAAGAATTAATGCACCAAATCACAATGGAAATGTTCTGTCTATAAAATACAAGTGTGGTTGATTGACTCTAAGTTCCATCAAATTGGACATGATCAGACAGATAACACAACACAGACTAGTGTTACTAAAGCACACCAAGAAAATCTTCCAATTTTTAAAGTAAATGAGCCTAAATATTTTCCTTATTGTTTTATTTTTCATAATGAAAACAACAGAATAAAAACATGATGTTTTTGTTGAAGAAAAGTGTGGCAGTTTTAAAACATTCCTCCAAGTTACTTGTTATTCATCCCATCCAGAGCTGGGATTGAGAGGCCTCCCCCTCAGATGTAGTCTATGAGTGGCCAATAGAACCCATGAGCAGTAATGTGCCAGTTTCCACACCCCAATTCAACAAAACTGGCAGCTTCCACATCCTGATTCTCTGACTCCCTGACCTGTGCAACACTCTTGGAAATCAGCCACCATTCTGTAAGAACGTTCAAGTATCTAGTGGAAAAGCAGGTGTTGATGGAAAGGAAACTGCAGCTCCAGCCAACTCTTCATGAACCATCAAACCCAGCCTGGAGTCATGAGTGAGTCATCTTGGAAGTCATCTTCTATCCTGTCAAGCAAATTAGCCTTGTAGAGTTGAGGACTGAATAAACAATAGCTGCTTTGAAGCAGTTAAGTTTGAGGGTATGATGTTACATAACAATGGATAACTAGAATCAAAGTATAACTGGGAGCTAGACAGATGATTCAATGGGTACAGTGCTTGTCGCTCAAGCATGAGGACCTGACTTTGAATCCCCAACACCCACATACAAAGCTAGGCATGGAGGCATACACCTGTAATTCCAGCACTGGAACAGTAGAGATAGAAGAACCCCCAGGGTTTGTTGGACAACCAGTCTATAGCCAATTGGTGAGCTCTAGGCTATGAGATACTCTGTCTCAAAAAACAAGGTGGAGAGCAATAAAGAAAGACCCGATGTCAACCCCTGGCCCTTGCACATACACACACAGGTGTGCATAACCTCATATTCTCACACACACATAACATATACATGCAAAAAGGCACACACACACACACACACACACATCTTACTTTGAAATTTTCTCTTCCTAGCTACATCTAACCCACTAATACACAGAGTGCCAATTTCCTGTGTACCTTATCTACGGACCACTTTTGTTGGATTACTCTGTAGTGTATACTGTATTATACGATACACTTTTCAAACAATCAAAATGAAATAATTGTAACTTTCTGTGAGAATTTTCTCAGTGATTCAGATAATTATAGATACTGGAGAAGCCACTGGAGAGAAAATATGTGAATCATCACCCCAGGTGCTGGAGAGTTAAGGACCTAGAATATGAACATATTCTCACAGTAACACCAACCAGAGCTCTCCTTATTGAAGAATATTTAAACTAAAAAAAAGTTATGCATTAGTACATTAGTCTATTGTAATATATTAAGTGCATATCATGATAGTTGACAGCAGAGATGGCTCCCAAATGTTTTACATGTTTCTTCCCTGCCTGTGTTTTCACAAAACAGAAATTCCCTTAAAAATCAAGCTAAATAAAAAGTAATATAGAGGTAAATCTGTAAAAGTTTATTTAGAATTGCAGTAACAGCCTTCATGGATTTATACAACCCGTATGGTTAGCTGCTTTCCTGCAGAAGTTCATATTGTCAAGTACACTTGTCTTAAACAATTGTGGAACTATAACGAGGGAGGTGATTCAAAGTAAGAGAAAGATCAGAATAGCTTTAGATGTATCAAGAAGTCTTCAGGGCTATGCTGACTACACTAAGAAGATGGTGTTGTTCAGTTGTAGGAACTGCAGAAGGGAGCAGCATAATCAATAATGGATGAGCATTTGTTGGGGTTCATAAAAAGGATGCATTTGAATGCCTTTTCGAAGTGTTTAAGATTTGCTCCAAAATTGCTAAAGCAATTTCAAAACTTACAGCCTTTCTCTACCACAAATCTGTTTCATGAAAACATCACTCATAAATCTCAGCTTACAAGCTGTTCCCTTGTACCAAATAATCTTCCTGGCTTTGTGTGCTGGCAAACTCCTATTCATCTGTCAAGATCCAACTTGAACAATACCACTCTATAAAGGCTTCTTAATCTTAACCCTAGGTCCTATCCTATCTGTTCTATTTCTTTTAAACAATACATTTAAAGTACTTTATTAGGTTATTCTATAATTCATTTGCTTGCCATCTTGTCTTAATCTCCAATGAATGAATTATTTAAAGCCTTTTTTATTCCTACCACAATGCCTGGCACAAGTCAGACATTGCTGAATAAATCTAATCAATACATTTGAAGAAAATTTTTGACTAATATGTGCATAATTGTACTATTTGGCTTACTGCTTACTCAAAAACAACTGTTATAATGTGTTCATGGTGCAATAGAAATTAATCTAAACACTCAAGATGCTAAATAAATTTTTCCTTCCTCAAGGAAACTTTATCACTTATTCTGAACCTGCCTTCTGCTGAAATTTCCATGAAACAAATACTAAAATCATCTTATTGTTATTTCTCCATAGGTATGAAATCCCCTGAATGCAAGTTCAGGAAAAGAAGCACATGGAAGTTGATCACAAGTGTCAGGGCACTATCCAGGTGTGTTTAATGACCATTTCATACTCTCATTGCACCTCACTATGATGCAGGGAGTACCAGCTATTGGCGTCGGCACTGTGACCATCTTTCCCATCTTTAGACCTCCAGGGATGAATGTAAGGAGTGTGTCTCATGGTTTCCATAGACTTCCAAGTCCCATTTAGTCAGACATAGCAGCAACAGGAGACTCATTCAGAAACCATAGTCAGTGCTAAATCAGGAAATAAAAGTAAACACATTATGTGACACTTAGCCAGCATGGAGAGAAATGTCATGAAATGCCCATATATAACATCTAGGCTAGGTTACAGCTCACAGTGACTTTCTGAAAGCTTAAGTAAATTTAACACAGATTTACAAAAACTTCTTTGATCAACTTATTTCTCATTTTAAATTCTATATATTTCCTCACAGTTTTAATAAAAGGAGTTCAAATTCTATATTTTTAAAAGAAAGATTCCCCAAACAGTGTTTTTTGAGACAAAAATCTATTAAAATGTCATTCCCTTGAAATTATATTTTGCAATGAGTTTCCAGAAAATATATAAGGTTAAAATAATAGTTCTCTCATAGAACAAATAGTAGGAAAATCTAATGAGTAATTCAATCATTTGTTTATTTAGTAATTAAATAAATCATTTCTAATCATATACCTCAGGTAATAAATATTGTCTCAAACATGACTTATGTTCTATCCTTCAGGAATGATCAAAGAGTTATTATGCAATGTGGTAAGTGCTATGAGTAGGTACTTGGGAAAATGCATAAAAAGAGTAATTAAGCACCTGGGAAAGCTGGGAGAAACATTAGTGGAAATGATCATTCTTCTAGAAAACTTGAAGTCAGTTCATATATCAAAAATTACATGTCCATCGAAGACTTTGAGAGGGATCTGACACTGATTCTAATTACTCTAACAGTTATCAAAATACCTGAAAGCAAATCCTGAAACCATCACTCTAGAAACCAGCCTCGGAAGACAAAAGAAAACTGAGGAGGAACCCAATAGAGGGATGCTTTTGGAAGCCTTTGTCAAGAAATTCCAATGGACTCTCATATGAACATTTGAAAATTGCCCTGTTCTGACTTTTTTCTAGTTCCCTGTCTAGAACTTGTAATGTTAATTATTCTTGCCTTTAAGTCTTCACATCTCCTATTCATGATTCAAGGACTTTCTTTTCCCCCTAGAGATAAGAGTTATACAACTTGGGAGTCTTTTAGATAGACCCACTGAAGGGGTACTACAGTTGCCTCACCCCGCATCCCTGTTCAGCATGGAAGAAGCCAGAGAAGTCTGTATCCCAACTCCCTATTGGCAATTTGGATAACCTCTTCAGAGGATGATGTGATAAGAATAGGAGGTAGGAATTGGCTAGGCAGTTAGGGTAAAAAGACCCCCCTAAAAGTAGCCAGTTCCTTGGCTAAAACTCACAATGTCCTTGGGCCTCCATTCCATACTCCATCTTTGGAACATACTCCATTCCAAAGACCAAAAATTTCAAAAATATTTGGCACCTTTTATCTAATCCTTAAAAATTTTTAGGGTTACTTCTTCAGAGGGGGGAATGTTAAATGTAGCCAAAAGCCCCATTAAAATAAATGGATAGATAGATAATGATAGATTAGATAGATAGAAAGATAGATAGATAGATAGATAGATAGATAGATAGGATGATAGATAGATGATAGATAGATGATAGATAGATGATAGAGATAGATAGATAGATAGATAGATAGATAGACAGATAGATGATTGATAGATAAATCAAAGAAAAAGAAAGAGTATATGAAGTTATCAGAAAAAAAAAGTGATTGGAAGATATGGGAGGAGTTGGAGGGGAGGGAGTGGGTGTGGATTTGATCAAAACACCTTATATGCATATATGAAATTCTCAATAAATTACTTATTTTTTAAAAAATTACATATCCAAAACATATAAGTGAAAAACAGAAGAATCTATTTAACAAATGCTAAGAAATCAACATGACTAATGGCCAGTGATGAGGGAGAGAAGTGTAACAAAACAGACTGGAAAACTAGCAAAAAGACTGAATGCTTACAGATTTGCATACTGAAAAGAAATCTGAATTCTATCTTTTGAAAATTGAAAACTCATGAAGATTTGGGAGAATTTTGAGGGAGGAATAAAGTTATAAAGTTTAAGTTATAGAAAATAACTAGAATCAGCATGAAGAATGGGTTGGAAAGGGTAAGGCAGGAGTAGGAATGTCAGATGAGTCAAATCATGGTGTACAAGAAACTGAAGCTGTGTAACTTAGGCAGAAGAGAACAGAGACTGGATATCAGAGTCCTAAGGCAGTCAAGAGACCTTGGCAATGTAGCAGGTGAGTCAGAGAGGAGTTTAGGAAACTGTGGGATCCACTCCCCCAAGAACTTCATTCATGATGATGAAATTAATTAAAATTCAAGAGATGGAGAAGATTTTTAAGGAAGAGGGAGAACAGTGAATTCGGTGTCCTTGTATTGACTTCAATGTCAACTCTGGGCATCCAGGAAATACGAATCTTAAGCCCAAAGTAAATATCATGACTGGAGCTATGGTCCAGATTTTAACCCAATGCAGAAATCAAGAAGTGAATGAAAGTGTGTGAAAACAGAGAAAAGGTCCAATGAAAACTTAGAAGAAAAGGTGAAAGAGCCAGAAGGAAAGCGAGCACACATGGTAGGAGGGTAAAGAAGGGCAAACTTTGAATCAGGATGGAAGAGTTTGCTGAAAGGTAATCTGAAGAGTTGAGCAAAGAAAATACAGGATATGTTGAACAGAAATCCAGGTATGGAAGGACACAAGTCTCTTGGAGAGTAGGAAAAATGTGTCTGTGTGTGTGTGTGTGTGTGTGTGTGTGTGTACAGATACATGTGTGCATCTATGCATACATGTGAAAGAATAAATTATATTGACCATCACATCTTTTACAAAAATTAATTCAAAATGCATCACAGATCTAAATATAAGAGCTAAAATTATAAACTCTTAGATGAAAATATAGAAGCAAATATACTGGTAATGGATTGGACAAAGCCCTCTAGGATATGATAAGTTATACTCCATCAAAATTTAAAACATGTGCTTAATGGATACTATCAGGTAAGTGAAATTCACCATTTAGAGGGGAGAAATGTTTGCAAACCATAGATGCAATAGGTAACCTATATCTAGCATAAGGAACTCTTATGAATCAGTAACAAACAATTAGGAAGAGTGTTAAGTAAAAGTTCTCCAAAGACAACACAGAAATGGAAAACAAACACATGGAAATGTTTGATAGCATAAGCCATCAGAAAAACCCAAGTCAAAATTGTAGTAGATACTGCTTAATGTCCACCCCAGAGGCTGTAATAAAAAGGACAATGACAAGTTGGTGAAGATGTGGAGAGAATGGAAACCTTGTGTAATGCCAGTGGGAATGGGAAGTCACACAGCTGCTTTGTAAAATAATCCTGAAATCCCTCAAAATGTATAAACACAAAATGTCATGTGACAGAGATTCTACATCTCAGCAAGTGCGCAATGGAACTTAAGATAGATGTCTACACAAAATCTTGAACACAAGTATTTATAAAAACATCATTTGTAATAGCCAAAAAGAAAAGCAATCGAAATGTTCATCAAACTAATCATGGATAGATGAGGTGCATGTACATATAACAACAGGATATTATTAACAATGAAACTGAGTGAATCAATGACACATGCTACAACATAGATGATATTTGAAAACAATCATAAAATAACACATAATTTATAATTCTCTTTATTTGAAATGTCTAAAGCAGACAAATCTATGGAGACAAATAGAAACTTAGTGATCATCTAGGGCTGAGAGTGGAAGAGAAACAAAAAATAATAGCTGAAATGAACATTTCTTCTGGTGACACTGAAATGTCCTACAGTTGTTGCTGATTGTTGCTTGTGTCCATGAATAATCTAAAAGTCATAAATACTTGTTTGCAAGCTTAGCAGAAAAGGAGAACTACAGCAGAAGCCATAGGTAGCCAAGGGTTGATCAATGAAGAGCATTCCTCAGGATAGTTTGAATGAAGAGTCTTGAGTTACATTAAAGTAGATAGAAAAACTAATCTGTGGCTCTGTCACTTTGACATTATTCTAACTTCTATATCACTCTCAGACTAAATTGAACTAAAGAATTTAAAGAAGATTATAAATACAAGAGAACTGGGATCAGAATGAAAAGAGGCTCTTTAGATTCCAAGATGAAGACATTCTTACCTATCACAGGGCACAGTTTTTAAAGATTTAGATGATTATTTTCCTTTTCAATTGAATTTTTTCAAATTTCATACAATATATTCTAATCCTATTCAGATGCCCTCTCCTATCTGCATTCCTTTAGTGCCCCCTGCACAACTTCATGTACTCTATTACATATACGGTTATACACTCAAATTTGTGTCCCCAAATGTTCTTCAGTATGGATACATCCACTGGAGCCTGGTTAACCTATCAAGAGTCACACCCTTGAAAGACATTGACTCTCCCCTTCCCAGCAGCTATAAGTTTCCAATAGCTCCTCAGGTAGAACTGGGCTTTCTTACACATCTATGCTGGGATTTTATCTGGCTTGAGTTTACATAGTACTTGTGCATGCTGTAACCATTGCTGTGAGATCATATAAGTAACTGATCAGCTGTCTGGAAAATTCTATTTACCAGTGGTCACTCACCACCTCTGGCTCTTACAATCTTTCCCCACCTCTTCTGCAATGATCCCTGAGGCTTTGGAGGCAGGAGTTTGCTATAGGCGTCCAATTAAAGGATAATTACTCTGCATTCTCAACACATTGGCCGGTTGTGAGTTTACATAGCCTAGAAAAGTAAAAGTCCAATACCAGGGATGGACTCCCTCTTCTGAAGCTATTGACCAGGTATCCCATAGACCCCCAAACAAGTCTGGCCATTGCCCCTGCTTTTGGTTACCCAACAGAACTTGGTGTAAGATCCTATTGCTGAAGACATTATAAATGTGAACTGTTAACTGTTGAAAAAACAAAGAGAAAACAAGCTGGCTTGGCCGACTTCAAATCTTCATCTCTACAGGCTAGATTTCAGATTGCTGGAAGGTGCTGTGCATACAACCAGAAAAAAAATTAATCCTTAATCTTACTCAGCAGTGAATCCTGAGTATTGCAACAACAACTGGCCTGGCCAGATATGCCCTCTGGTGCAACAGTGACACAAATATTATAGGAGTAAACAATCATTTTTCTAACTGAATTCAATTAGACAGAGCCCATATCTGGCATTGATATCAGTTATGGGCACAAGTGACTAGACAGGCCATGCACCATAGGAGACACTCTTATCCTACTAAATAGATATAGTCTTAAAGTGACTCCTAATAACTTATTGCTATACCCATAGACTAATGCATATCTAGTTTTCACCAGAAAAACTTCCTTATGTAGCAGATGGTGATTAACAAAGATTTGTTTATTCTGATTTTCTTTGTATTAATGTTTGCTTTTATGTATGCATGTATGTGTGCCATGTGCATGCCTGGTGCATGTAAAGGTCAAAAGAGAGTGTTAGAATCTCTGGAACTGGAATTACAGGTAGTTGTAAGCTGGCATGTGGGTGCTAGGAACCAAACTCGGGTCCTCTATAGGAGCAGCAAAATGCTCTTAGCCACTGAGCCAGTTCTCCTAATCAGCCCTGTTTTCTTACTGAGCTTACTACATCTGAGATGGTTTAGAACTGGAAGGTCTCCAGGAAGCTAATGTGTTAAAGCTTGGTCCCCAATGCAGCATGTTCAGATGTGACTGGATCATGAGGGCTCTGATTCTGTCAGTGGAGTACTCTATTGATGAAATCATAACTGTATGGACTGTGGGAAGTGGTGGAAACTTTGGGGTGGGACCTAGCAAAAGAGAGTGGATCACCAGGATCCTAAAAGGGTATATCATTCTTTCTCCTTCTTTTTTTTCTTTCTCTCTCTCTCTCTCTCTCTCTCTCTCTCTCTCTCTCTCCCTACCTTCCTCCCCCCTCTGACCTTTCTGTTCACCATGAAGTCAGCAGCTTCCTCTGCCACATGTTCCAACTGCAATAATGTTCTGCCTTATCTCAGGCCCAAAGCAATGGCGCCAAGGGCTATGTAACAAAATCTCTAAAGTGAGCCAAAATTTTCCTTTCCCTTCATTATGTAGATTTTCTTAGGTATTTTCTCACAATAATGGAAACTGACTAGCACACATGTCAAGCGTTTGGGTATGGATTATTTCCATTTTTATTTTTACTATTTTTAAGAATTTTGTGGCATTTAAGTCTATTGCAAGATACAGAAACAGTCTGTGTACCCACTACTGCCCAGTGAGTGTCCATCACCAATATCCTCCCTCACAGTGATACACTGGTTGCAGTTGAACCCACTAATGCAACATTATCACACAAAGCTTAACATGTGAGCTCTGAACACTCCTGGATTGTGCATGCTTGAAGTTTGGGAAAACTGTGTCCACATGTGTCCACAACTATAGTCCCACTGAAAGTATTTTTGATCTTAAATTTTTTTCTGTGTTGTGTCTATCCATCCTGCTTTCATCCTAATTCCTAAAAACCAGATATTAACTTTTCTTCATAGTGTCATATAGTTTAAATTATGTAAGATGTAGCCTTGTCAGACTGTCTTCTATATAGTAATAGGGATTTGAGTTTTCTCGGCATCTTTTCATGATTTAATGACTCCTTTTGTAACACTGAGTAATATTTTAACTGTCTAGCTGTACCACCATTTACTTATTCATCTTCTGAAAGGCATCTTGGTTGTATCCAAGTTTTAATAATTATGAATAAAACCATTACAAGAATAGTGTATACAAGTATTTGTATGTACATAAATTCTCAACTCTATTATTAGATACTATGTAGAGTTTGTATTTTCCAAAATGCTTCTGATGAAGTTCCATAGCAAAAGCTACTTTTATCCTAACTTTGAATAAAGGATGGTAGAGCAAACTGAATCATTATGGGTACAGACTGAATTAGAGAAAAATAAGAACAAGATTATGGTTTATAGTTATTGATTTGGATAAAGATTCAAGTATTTCTTACAAAGGAAAAAAGAAAACAGCAAGGTCTGTGGGAATAAATCTTGGAATTGGTCTTATTTCTAAATTATCTTTAAAACGTATGCAAAGGGAATTGCTAATATTTCAGATGAGACCAAGATATTCTGAAACCTAGAAGAATAAGAAACCAATTTAAATTATACTTAAAAGATGGCCTACTCTAAAGTTTTCAACCCAGAAAAGAATATATAAGCTATTCCAATATTTCTGTTTACAAAATACTAGATCAAAACTCAAGATCTAATCAAAGATAATCATTGGAAGTGAAACAGAACATATCAATTCTCCCATACAAATGTTCCATGTGTCTATGGTATAATACTTAGCACCTTGACACAACACTCAAAAATGTTAACAGAGAGTAAGCCCAACTAGAGTTCACCTAAGTGGCTATGGAGATGAGGAAGCTAATAGGCAAATTAAAAACTGAATTCTGAGACCTTTGCAAACTGCCTGAGAGGGCCTGAATCAGGCCTCTGTGTGGTGGTGAGCTTCCCAAATTGTGCCATGCCCATTCCCCTACCTTGGGACCACCTGCAGCACCACCACTGTCTGGGGCTTGGATTCTCTGCCAGCTAGTAGGGGCCCAGAACTTTGCAAAATTCATAAGAAGGCCTGAATTGGGCCTCCACATGATGGTAAGCTTCCCAAATTGTGCTGTGCCTGGTGGCTAGTAGGGGCCCAGACCTCAGGAGAAAGCCTGAGGGTGCCTGACTGGCACCTAACTCAAACCTCTGTGGGGTGAGTTTCCCAAATCATGTTGTGTCCAACTCCTTCCTCTGGACCATCTGCAGTCCCTCCCACTGCTTCAGGGCTCATGCTTCCCTCCTGACTAGTAGAAACCAGCACTTCCATCTCCCATCTCCTTTCCTTGGACCTCGGCACTTCCTATCTGAGCCTTCTGAAGTGCTCTTAACTAGCTAGAACCACTTTTCCCTGTTGGAGAACGCTTGAGTAGCTCAATTCAGTCCATCTGGTCCCTCCAACATAAAATAAAATAAAAGAACTTGAAGCCTATATCAAATCAGAAACCAACAAAGGCACAGCAATAATACAAAGAATCAGACATAAACTCAACAAAGAAAGGCTTGGATTTCATAACAGAATCACAAACAACAAAAGAAATCCACATGCCAATATCACAATGAAAACATAATAATATGAAAAACCCAAATAATATGTCCTCACCAAACACCACTAGTCCTATGGAAGAGTTCTACAGTAATGTGATAACCCAGGACACAGAAGTTAAAAGAACAATCATAAACATTATCAAAGAATTCAACGAATTCAATGAATTTAAAGAGCACACAAACAAATCAAAGAACTAAAAGAAGATAGAGATAAGCTTCTGACTGAATTCACAGAAGTGATAGAAATATTGACGAAAACCCTGGCTGAAAAGAAGGAAGTGAAAATTTCAACAAGCCAAAGGAAAACAACAGGAGAAAGCCTCACCAATAGAATGAATGAAATGGAAAACAGACCGCCAAGACTGAATGATAAAGTTGGAGAATTGGACCACTAAAGCAAAGATTATGAATTTTTTTTAAACATAGAAATGGGGTATGCAGGAAATGTGAGACACCATGAAAATACCAAATTTACACATCAGAAGCATAGAGAAAGGAGAAGAATCTCAGGTTAATGATCTTGACCAGATCAACAGGATTGTAGAAGAAAATTTCCCAAAATGAAGGAAAGACATGCCCATACAAATACAAGAAGTACATAGAACATCAAATAGACAGGACCAGAAAAGAAACTCCCCACAGCATATCATAATAAAAACACTAAATGTATAGAACAAAGAGAGAATACTAAAAGTTGTGAAGGAAAAACAAGTTCCAAATAAAAGAAGACCCATTAGAATTACAGAGGACTTATCAATGCAAGCTATGAAAGTCAGAAGAGCCTGGACCAAAATATTCCCAGTTCTAAATGATTATAGATGCAAACCCAGAATATTTTACCCATCAAAAGTGTCCATTACACATGAAGGGGAAAGAAAAATCTTCCACAACATGAATAGATTGAAAGAACTCATGTCCACAAAACCAGCCCATTAGATAATCCTTGAAGCAACACAAAGAACTGAAGAAAGGAACAACTATACTTAAGGGGCAGAAAGAAATTCTACTCAAGCACCAAAGAATACATTTTCTATTCAGCACCCTATGGAACTTTATCTAAAATTGACCACATACTGGGGCACAAAACAAACCTCAACAAATGCAAAAAAATTGAAATATTTCCATGCATTCTATCAGAGAACGGCATAATGAAACTTAGAATGAACAACCGAAGAAATAAAAGTGTTCCTCGAACAAAAGGATAGTACAATACAACAAAACTTCTGGGACACTTTAAGAGCAGTCCTAAGAGGGAAGTTTATAGCTCTAAGTGCCTACATTAAAATAATTAGAAAGTGCACAAATAAATGGCTTAGCATTGTAACTCAAAGGTAAGAACAAATGAAACTCAAACCCATCAGAGAAGAAGAAATAACAAAAATCAGAGCAGAAATTAATAAAATAGAAAAAGAAAATGATACAAAGAGTTAATGTATCTAAGAGCTGGTTCTTTGAAAAGATAAACAAGACAGACAGACCCTTAGCCCAACAGACCAAAAGAAAGAAAGAGCAAATCCAAATCAACAAAATCAGAGCTGAAAGGGGAAACATCACAACAGACTACAAAAAGATCCAGAACACTATAAGTGAATACTTTAAAAGCCTATATGCTATTAAATCTGAGAACCTAAGAGAATGGACGTGTATCTAAAATCATGGGAATCACCAAATCTAAACCAAGAAGATATCAACAGTTTAAACAGACCTATAACATATAAGGAAATTAAAACAGTGATACAAAAATCTCCCAACTGAAAAAAGCCCAGGTTCCAATGGATTCACAGCAGAATTCAACCAGGCATTTAAAGAAGATCTATATCCTACTTATATTATTCAACTATTTAAATTATTCAAAAAGAAACAGAGGGAAAACTCCCAAATTCCTTCTATGAAGTCAGCATCATCAAAAAAAAGAGAAAACTATAGATCCTTAATGAACATAAATGCAAAATTTATCAACGAAGACTTGCATACTGCATACAGACACATATCATAAAGATCATCCACCATGAACAAGTCAGCTTTATTCCAGAGATGCAGGGATGGTTCAATATATGTAAGTCAATAAATGTCATAAATCATATAAATGGACTCAAAGACAAAAACCACATGGTCATCTCAACAAATGCAGAGAAGGCCTCTGACAAAATTCAACATGTATTTATGATAAAAGTCCTAGAGGGAATTGGACTGGAGGGAACATAACATAATTAAAGCTAAGTATAACAAACCCACAGCCAACATCATTCTAAATGGAGAAAACCTGGAAGCATTCCCATTAAAATCAAGAACCAGGCAAGGCTGTCCACTATCTCCACTACTTTTCAATATAATATAGTGTTTGAAACTCTTGATAGAGAAACAAGACAAGAGAAGGAAATTGAAGGAGTAGTAATTGGGAAAGGAAAGGTCAAATTATCCCTTTTCACAGATGATATGATATTATACCTAAAAGATGTCAAAAATTCCACCAGAAAACTCCTAGAAATGATTAACACTTTCAGCAAAGTGGCAGGTTATAAAATTAATCTACAAAAATCAATAGCCTTCCTGTATACCAATAATAAGCAATTGGAGAAAGAGTAAATGGAAACCCTCCCATTCACAATAGCCTCAAAAAAATTCTCAGAAAAAAAACCTAACATTAAAGAGCTCTACAATGAAATTTTTTAATCTTTTTTTAACAGAATCAATTCACTATACTTTTTTCTCATATAAAAGTCCTAGGTAGGGGCTGGAGAGATGGCTCAGTGGTAAGAACACTGGTTGTTCTTGCAGAAGACCTGGGTTCGAATCCCAGTACCCACATGGCAGCTAACAACTATCCGTAACTCCAGTCCCAGGGGATCCAACAACCTCTTCTGACCTCCACGGGCATTGCACGACACAGGTACACTTACCTATATGTAGGCAATACATGCATACACATAAAATAAAATAAATAAATAATTTTTTTAAAGTCCTAGGTAGTAGCCACAGCTGGAGCCTGAGTGTGGGTTTTCAAAAAATGATCGGTGAATTCCTGATAGGGAGACTTGGTGAAGACCATCTCTTTCTAGAAGTCAGGGTCAGATAGCTGTAGTCTTAGAGATGGCATCAAAGGTGGCCTTGGCAAAAAATTTTAATCTTTAAAGAAAGAGATTGAGGAGGAAACAAGAAGATGGGAGGACCTCCCATGCTCATGGATTGGAAGAATTAATATTGTGAAAATGACCATCCTGCCAAAAGCCGTTTATAGATTCAATGCAATGCCAATAAAAATTCCCATGGCATTCTTCACAGAATTAGAAAAAAACTATCCTAAAATTCACATGGAAGTACAAAAGGCCCCAGATAGTGAAAGCAACCCTGAGCACAAAGAGCAATGCTGGAGGGATTACAATACCAGATTTCAAACTATATTATAGAACTATAGTCATAAAAACATCATGGTACTGGCACAAAAACAGACCTGTAGTTCAATGGAATATAATTGAAGACTCAAACATGTATACATGTAATTTCAGCCACCTGATATTTGACAAAGGGACCAAGAACAGTCACTGGAGGAAAGACAGCAAATGGTGCTGGCAAAACTCGATTTCCACCTGTAGAAGAATGAAAAAGACCCACATCTTTCACCTTGCACAAAAGTCAATTCCAAATGGGTCAAAGACCTCAGTGCGAAACCTGAAGCTCTGAAATTGTTGGAAGAAAACATGGGTAATATCTTACAAGATATAGGTGTAGGGAAGAACTTTCTAAATCAGACATCAATTGTTCAGGAATTAAGATCAAGAATCAACAAGTGGGACCTCATTAAACTTAGCTTTGTATATCAAGATAAACAACCAAGGAAGTGAATAGAAACACACAGAATGGAAGAAAATCTTCATCAGTGGCACATCTGACAGAGGTTTACCTGCAGAAAGCAGTGTGGAGAATTCTTAAAAATCTAAAAGTGAATCCACATTTGACCTGGTTATACCACTCCTTGGCATATACCCAAAGGACTCATCCTATTGCAGAGATACTTGTACATTCGTGTTTGTTGCTACTTTTTTCACAATAGCTAAGAACCTAAGTGCCCCTCAACTGACGAGTTGGTAATGAAAATGTGGTACATTTACACAATGGAGTTCTACTCAGCAGTAAACAAAGATGAAATCATGAAATTTGCAGGTAAATGGATGGAACTAGAAACTGTTGTACTAAGTGAATTAACAGACTCAAAAAATAAAATGATATATGGTCTCCTTCATATGTGGATCCTAGCACCAAATCCTTATATGTGAGTGTGCATCCTGATGTAACTGCAGGAACCAGGATAATGAGAAGGAACCAGGAAGGGAAAGGGAAAGAAGGAACCTGAGAGAGAAAAATGATAGGAAACAGGTGTTACTAAAGGAGGAGTGTATAAAATGGCAGTATTTAAATGGAAGGGGTAAAGGGCAGGGTTATACAGGAAACGATGGAAATAAAGGGGAAGAAAGAGCTCAAGAGAGTTGGGATCATAGGAGACTGGTATTATCAAGGGAGAAATAGGGGAAATGGGGGTACTTTAACTGGGGAGGGCATGGAGGGAGGGATACACTGGGAGAGAGAGAAGAAAGATAAATAATGCCTACCTACTGTAAAAAAAAAAAACTAGAGGGAATAGTATTAGTCCAAAAATCTACTGAAAAATTACACAATATCTGAAAAATTGAAATACTGAAAAATTGACAATATCTCTACATGAGTCCATGTGTATAGCTAAAGGCTACATAACAGGAAACAGTGCCAGACAGGAGAAACCTCCCTTTGAGTTGTTGCCCAGGGTATTCCAAGAGCCTCCCAAAATTACACAGGCTATTGCCACAGCCCTTGATGGCCTCTCAGAACTTGAAGTTAAGACCCCATTGCTGAAGACAGAACATACTTCTGACAGGATTTGGAACACAGAGTTGGAACTGACCTGGAAACCAACTCCTCTGAAAGCTAGCTGTCATAGCTTTGGAGAGCACTATGCAAGCTGCTAAGGGAGAGCATCAATTGATGGTCCAATCCCAGCTTTAAGGCCTAATAACCACATCAATGATGGGCATAGCAAACTATCTCTATTGGTGTAGAAGTGGCACTTTTATCTTGGGGGTAATCAATAGCTACCTAATTGACCTTAAAGCCTACTCAATGGTAGGAAACTCATGTGTGGTACTATAAACATAGCCAAATAGAAGAGGGGGAGAAAAGATTGTAAGAGCCAGGGAGGAGGTGCATGACCTTATTGAATAGCGTTCTACAGACTCTGGGGACCTTGCTCATATGAACAGCAATGGTGTCAGCATGCATGCACAAGACCCATGCAAACTCAAGTAGACAAAAACCCAGCACAGAACCATAGAAATGAGCGGCAGGTCCCAATCTTTCTCGAACAACTATTGGCAGTTGATTACTGCTGGGTGAGGAAGAGCTGATCTTCTTAAAGGGAGATACTCTAGATAGGCTGACTAGACACCAGTGGATGAACTTACACTGAGAGACTCAATAGGCCTTAACACAAATGACAGAATGCATGAGTTCCAATGTGGGGGTTATGGGAGGGGGCCAATGGGGAAGGGGGTAAAAAGATGTTAAGATGTTCTGTATGAAATAACAAAAACTGAATTCAAAAAAATACAAAAAAAGCCCTAAATTTCACTCTTAGATGATAGACCTGGCGAAAGAGATTTGAGATCAATTCTGAGTTTAAAAATATTTATATCAAGGCAGGAACAAGGGGTATAACTGAACTGTACTCTGGGCTAAGAGCAGCTGAACTTTCCTGAGATTAAAGCATTTCTTATGGGACTATCAGGAGCACACCCAAGACTTTCCCACAACTCCTTTCTATTCTGCCTGATCCTCTTCACGTCTCCTTTCCTGACTCTATCACAGTTCGTCTGTGCTGTTTGGTTCCTGATGTTGCTTTGCCAACATTTCATTCCTAGAAGGTGCAAAAGTCTCTGTGCTTAGAGTGGCGGGGGATCCATATTTTCTTTATTGCCTACATATCAGTAAGCATAATACTTTAAGCTGCTAATATTACAGACACATAGAAATTAAATGTACATCATTTATGTAGAAGTGAAATTAAGTGTTCTTTTCATGCAGAAGTAATTTGAAGATATAAAAGAGAAATTTTCACTGAATAAGTGATAAGCATAACTTGTTAAAGAACAAAAATGAGCTAATTTCAAGGAAGTTATGAAGAATAATTTTAAAATTTAAATGTTATAGATGTATGCACTAGATTCCTTTATTCGTTACTTTTTCACCACTATGATGAAATACCTGACAGAAGCATGTGAAGGGAAAAGAGGTGTAATCTTGCAAATGTTTTCAGTTCCTCATAGTGAGGAAGACTAGGCGCAAATGGGGCAGAAGGGGATATTCAATACAGTTCCTCACATAGTAAGGCTGGCCAGGGCCAGAGACAGACTAACTATTAAGGCCCCCAGTGTCCAACATCAGCCAGTGAGATACCATGTCCAGAAGGTTCCAAAACAGCACTGGCAGTTGGGAAGCAGTTTTTGAACACTTGAGGCTACAGGGGGCATTTGATATTCAAGTCGTAACAATCTATATGTTTGAACAAAAGCACTGCAAGGCCAGATACAGTGGTGCATGGCTGTAATCACAGCCCTTAAGAGACTGAGGCAAGACGATCTCAAGTTCAAGGCCAGTCTGGACCATGCATGAAAACCCTATCTCAAAAAGAGAATTAATGAATTAATTAAATTCAGGAAAATGTGTGAGACTCTGTAATAGACTAAATATACCAGCCCTATAAGAAGCACATAAAAGAGAGGCTGGAGAGATAGCTTGGGTGTTAAGAGCACTGGCTGTTCTTACAGAGGACCCAAGTTCAGTTTTCAACACCCACATGGCAGCTAAAAACCATCCATAAATCCAGTTCCAGGGGATCTGACCACCTCTTCTGGCCTCCACAGGTATGCATGCACTTGGTGCACTCAAATACATGCAGGAAAAACATTCATACACATAACACAAAAGTAAATAACAAAATAAATTTTAAAATTTAAAATTTAACTGAGTTTGCAGGGGACTTGTGTATGCTGACACCATTGCCATAGAATCCTATAAGCAGGTTCCCAGAAGCTTCTAAAACTGTTTTTTTTTTTTTTAACCATGTAAGTCATCTTTATTTTTAATGTCCAGAGTTTGTAACGTATGTGTCAGACCTTCCTCCTGGACTCATTTTACAGGTTCTCAATTGGCTGGTGAGGCCAATAGGGATACTCATTCTTGTCTAATTTGGTTTCTGGAAAGATTTCATTCAAGTCTTCGATGGTCATCTGATCCAAATGAATAGTCTTCATTTTCTCAAGCTGCTTTTCATAGTCCTAGATCCTGACCTTTGACTCAGACAGGAACTCGGCACAATTTTTCACATCTTCCTTTTCCTCAGCATCCACCAAGGCAGCTGGCACAAGAATCCTCTGGCACAGGAACAGTCAGGGCCTTAAACTTCTTTTCAAAATCATCCACCAAGTCTGCCCTGGCCACAATGGCCTTGTAGTAATCCCAGTCCATCTCTGGTGGTTTCTCAGACAGAGCAGCCAACCTGGAGTTGAAGGTCTTATTCCAGAACTTCAGAGAACTAGCAATAGATTTTTAATTTGGGGGTATTGCCTCCCCAAAAGCTATCCAATCAATGGCTTTTAGAGCAAGTTTACATCCAGCCATCTTGGGATCCTCCAACGTCCCTGGTAGAGCACTCATGACTGTTTTTATATGGTCCTCCACCTCCTCCCTGGCTCTTACAATCTTTCTGCCCCTTCTTCCCTGATTGTCCCTGAGCCTTGGGGGGTGAAGCTTAATAAAGGAGTCCTGTCCAAGGACCATCATTCATCAGACTCTTGATCTCTATGCTTTGATAACCAAGCATAGAACTGGGAAAATGAACAGCAGACCCCAATCTTATCTGAAGAAATATTGGCAACTGATTGCTGCCAGATGAAGAAGAATTTATCTTCCTAAAACAAGGAAGTAGACCTCAGTAGATGGACCTGCGGCTGGGGATACTGACAAACACAGTGGGCCTTAACAGAGATGACAGAGTATATGGGCTCCAGTGCAGGGGGTGGGTATGGGAGGGTACCAGTGGGTACAGGGGTATAAAGATGATTAAAATTGAAATGTTCTTCATATAATACACAAAACTTCAATAAAAACAAAAAAATTTAAATAATGTAAAGAAAATTTTAATATTTTATTATTTTTATTTTATGTGTATGAGTGCATTGCCTGCATGTATATGAGTGCACCCGTGTCATGCAGTGCTGTGGAGGTCAGAAGAGGGCTTCGGATTCCCCTGGAACTGGAGTTAAGGACGGTTCGTAGCCACCATGTGGGTGCTGGGAATCGAACCCGGGTCCTCTGCAAGAGCAGTCAGTGCTCTTAACCGGTGAGCCATCTCCCCAGCCCCATAAATTTTTTTAATTAAAAATTTTAAATTTAAATAAAAGTACATAAAAGAACCTAATTACTGAATAACTGGACTCAGACAAAATAGTAAGTCAGGTAGTTTGTTGTTCTCAGCATCACTCATCTCTAGTAACTTGAATACCTGTCGGTTTCTGCATTAATCCCCAGCTATAGACAGTTAGTTGTACATGAACCAGCCAGCCCTCCGTACCTCTCACTCTTTTTTTCATCAAACTTCTTGCTCTTGAGCAATTCCAGTGAATAAATCCTGGGAAATGTTTGATACTATTTAGTAGTGAGTGTCTAGTCTCCCAAGATATCTGAGAATACTGAAATACTCCAAAGTGGTTTGAGAACAAAATAATTGCTCTTAACTTTCCCAAATTATAGGGTTTCTAAGATTTGATGGAGTAATTCTAATGGTCAGAATGTTCAGTTCTGTGTCATAAACAGAGGACCACTGTTTGGGGTGATAATTTCTGTAGATGTGAGTATTGAGAAGACAAATAGCACATTTAAATATACATCTCTTTATATTTACAGTAAATCCCAGTAACACAGCAAAATCAAACTTTAATTCTAACATGAAATAGCTTCTTCTTCACCTCCTTTCCATTCTTCAATTTTCTTCTCTCTCAAGCCACAAGATATTTGGAAATTTCTATACTGCCTCATTATAAGCACCATTTGCTTAAACGCTGACTTGGTTAGCTAAGAAAATGTCATACAGACACAAGAAAGAAGGCAGAGCCATGACTCCTCATTTTTCTCCTTTCCTTTGGTTCAAAATGACCTGCATGGAACAGAATGAAGAAAACAAAGTGAATCTAAGAAAGTGGACAAAAGCGATGAGGAGCTTCCAAACAGATAGCTCTGTATGAAAGTACTCAGCAAGGAACAATAAAAAAATTAATAATGATCTTGGACACTGTCAGAGTTGAGAATTATTCTGGGCAAGGGATTGGGAGCTATTATAAAAAGCATTTTTGCTAAGAGTTCAGTGTTTTGGAGCAAGGTTGGTGGCCAAGTTTGGTGACATGACAGTATCATAAAATTGTAGAGCACTTGGAAAACAGTTTGGTATACTGGAGATTGCTACATTGGTTTGGCAGACTTGGATATTTTTTATTAGGAAACATTTCCATTGCAACAGCAAGTAGAATTTTAGAGAGATCAGGTCCAATTTTCAGGATGTTTATGATTAATATATTTCAGAATATTTCCTATGTCAGAGAATTGTGAACCAAAGCTCTGTGTGCACTGTGTGTGTACCAATATGTGAACCAAAGCTTAGAAGGAATATTTCTACCCACAAAGTACCAGTCTGCACAGCACCAGCTATGTAGAAACTAGAACAGAGTGGGGAGGACAAAGCCAGACATCCATTAAGCCTAATGGTGGAGATGATCACATCAATTCTTTCTTGTTTACTCACTAAATTTGTTCCAGAGGATGGGAAAAGGAAAGGAAGAAAATGAGGCAATAAATACTGTGAACACTATGTAACAAATATGTGCTTTATGATTATTTCTGTATGCATATACACATATACAATGAGTGCTTAAAGAGAAAAATACATTGAAGAGACCCATTCCAATAACTGTACATAGAACAGCATTTTCATGTATTCAGTCTAATATAGCAAAGTAAGGATAACAAAAGACTTAACACATATCTGGGGTCAGCATACGGGATGCTGATTCCCATGCTATGTAGAATAAAAATGGTTTGTAAATCTAATTCACAGAGAGTAAAAGTCCAATATTGTTTAATTGATTTACATTGTATTCATCATTATAAGAGTAGCAGTGAATGGCTGGAATATTTTCATTTTAAAAAAATTAAAATATCTAATTAAGGCATCTAAATCTGTCATATTGCTTTTCTAAATCCTAGAGTTTACCCTCTGAGTTTCTTTTTAAAAGAGGCTTGACTTTGCAGCACATATAACTTTCTTATTTGGAACCAGTATGCCAAATAGAAGACTTGTAATTCATTTCCATGGCAGTGGGTAATGTTTCCTGAAATAGAGAGTTACGAGGTAATATGACAATGGGGCAAAAATGGAATTGCAAAGAATAAAGTGGCTACAAATCTTCCAATAAAACAGAGTGAAGTGGGAGAAAGGCTTGAACTAGAAAATTGTTTCTCATATTGGAAATAATACATCTTTGTTTTTCTGGAACAGTCCTTAGGGTACTTTGACAGAAGAAGCTGGCTCCAATTTCTGCTAAGTAATGAGATAAACCAAGATTGACTTTGAAAGATGCAAATGAATTGAACAACTCTATGAAGTGCAAAGAAGGCAGCTTTTATGAGGAGAAGAAGTGGAATTTTTTACAAAACCACATTTTCATGATTTTCTCTCTTAAAACATGGATGGGCCTGGGGAGATAGCTAGGACAGGACTTAGGTTCCCAGCACTCATGTTAGGTAGCACATGACCACCTGTTAGCCTCAACTCCAGGGGATTTAACACCTTCTTCTGGCTTGGCTTTCATGGGCATCTGCACATACATGTGCATACACACATTGACACATAAATAGAAATAAAATTTAAATAATTAAATAATGTGATCCATTATATATGATTGCTGTTACTTTTCAGTAAAAAGGAGTTGTAGACCAAAGGTTGTCCACTCCAGCAAAACTACACTAGACCAGGATAACATCTCAAAATAACACAGGCTATTTCTACATATAGCCCCTGATTACCTCCAAGAATTTGAAGATAAGACTTTACTGATGAGGACAGAACATAATTTAGACATAGAACTTGGAGCAATGGGGATGGAACTGACCTAGAAGCCTCTGCACCAAAGACCAGCTCTCATAGTTCTAAAAGATATTATGCAAATTGCTAAGGGAGAAAATCAATCAATGGTTCAACCCCAACTTCAAAGTATGATAGCCACATAACAATGATAGGCACAAGCTATCTCTATTGGTACAGTAGCGGCACCTTTATCTTGGAGGTAATCAATAGCTACCTAACTGAACTTAAAGTCCACTCAGTGGGAGGAAACTCATGTGTGGCACTCTAAACATAGCCAAATACATGTGGTTGGAAAGGTCATAGATCCTAGAAAAAACCCTATGTCTGTCACATCCCTAGACAAATGTAATTTGTATGCTAAATATGGATCTTTATCTCTCACCATTCATCAAAGAAGCTTCTTATTGCAACAGATGGAGACTATTTCAGGATTCCACAACTGGTCACACACAGAGAATAAATGTCTGAGAGATGTCCAGTCTTAAGTGAACATCTACAATGGAACCTCTACACCTAGGACTCACAGAACATAGTGGAACAAGGGGTAGAGAGAATACTAATGCAGGTCTCAACACTCACCACCAAAGCTTCATCATGTAACAGAAGGTGATGAACACAGAAGGCCATAATGAACCAAACTGTAGAAAATAATGAACCAAACTGTAGAAAATAAGAAATTTCAGTGTGCATGTCCCTTGATAGGGCTCCTATATTAAACACCATCCACCCAGGGCTTAGGGACCATTGTGGTAGAGGGGTTGGAAAGACTGTAAGAGCCAGGGGTGATGCATGACAACAAGGAAACAGAGTCTTCCAGGCTTCTGGGAACTTGAACATATGAACATACAGCAATGGTGACAGCGTGTACAAGATCCATGCATACTCAATCAGACAAAAATCCATCATAGAACTGGGGAAATGGGCTTTGACATTTCTACAAGGTGAGAGAGAGCTGTGGAGAAGAAAAAGTAGCATATTCTCTCTCTCTCTCTCTCTCTTTCATTTTTTGGTATTAGAATACCTACATCTCAACTATACAAGTTAATAAGTTTTGAAAATGCTAAGACAAACATAACCAGCATCCTAAGTGAAGCATTGACAATGTCTGTCAATGGTTCCTCAAGGAACCATTAGCGTCAATCCCCACACGCACATAGGCAGATGTTGATCTGCTTCTAACACTGCGTGTTAGTTCTGCCTGTGTGCTTTCACATAAATGAAAGCATGCAGCATTTAGGGTTTTATAATCGACTTATTCTGTTCAAAGCATCCATATAGTTCCCTATGACAAGTTGCTTTGCCTTTTTGTCTCTCTTGGCGGACATGGCACATGTGCTTAGTATTCTACTGCTGTTGGATGAAAATAAAGCTGAGAAAGTAAGAGAGAGAGAAAAGGAAAAGAGGGAGAGAAAGAATATGAGGAGATAGGATGGAGAATAAGAGTGATGATCAACATTCTAATGTTAAATAGGTAGACAGGATGACAAAATTTCAGAGATGTAGAAAAAATGTGAATTTAATGGGATCAAAATAAAAGCTATTGTGAAATAAAAGCTATTAAGAGATCAATGAATGTATAAATTAAAATTATCTGTTATACTTGGAAATTCAGTAAGTACTAGAAGCCTTGGCGTAAGCAATTTCAATTGTCAAATGAAAGCAAAAGCAAAACAATCATTACTCATTACAGTAGGACCTAGACATAATAAATTCTAATCTTTTCAGTAAACTAGGATGTGAAGAAGAGGACAACAGCAAAGAGGAAAACCAAATTTGAGAGTGAAGTTTCCAACATAAAAGAATAATACAGAGCTGAAGGGACCTTCAGAGTTAGGATTAGTGCACTAATACCCAGAGGAAAGAAAAGCCTGGGTTAGAAAGATGCAAGGAGAGGACAAGAATGGGAGAAAGGTATTGATAAGTTATGTACCAGAGATTCATCAGACAGAGGATGTGTCTATTACACCTGAAGAACTCAAGATACAACGAAAGAACAAGAAATCTAGTCATTAGATGAACAAATGATTTAGACAGACATTTCTCAAAATAAGAGGTACAAATTGTCAATAAACATAGGAAAAATGTTCAACATCTTTAACTATCAGGAAATACAAATCAAAACTACATTAAGGTTTCATCTCACCTATGTCAAAATGACTAGCACCAATAAAATAAACAATAAGTGCTGCCTAGGATGCAGGGGTGAAAGAACCCTGTACACTGCTGGTGGGAGGGTAAATTTACTCTTGCCACTATGAAAACCCATAAAGAGAGTCTCTAAAAGTCTAATAACAAAATTACTATATGATGCAGTGATACCACCTGTGTATATAATCAAAGGAATCAAAGTCAGCATACCACAGAGACATCTATGTTCATTACTTCACTATCCACAATAGCCAGGATATGGAGTCAGCCTCGGTGCCCATCAACAGATGAATGGATAAATAAAATGTCCCACATATACACAACACAGTATTCAGCCATAAATAAGAATGAAATTATGTCATTTGCAGAAAAATTAGTGGAAATGGATATCATAATGTTAAGCAAAATAAGCCAGGTGCAGAAAAACAGGTATCGAATGCTTTCACTCATATGTAGAAAAGAACTTTAAGATCACCTGAAAGTAGATGAGTGATTATTAATGAAGAAGGGAATGGGGGAGAGGGAAAGGGGAGAAAGAGAGAGGAACAGAGGTAAAGAGAGTGATTAATATCAAAGCAGGATAAATGAAGTTATTAGACTCATTAATGTATACAATTAATAAGTGTAAATTATAATAAAATAGAAAGATAATAGGAGGCCATAAGAAGATAGAACTCAATGCATATTTATATTACACAACACATTTAAGCAAATTAACATGTGTCCCAAGACGTAGGTCAAAAAATAGAATTAAGTGGGACTGATCTTACCACAGTTCCATTCCCAGCACCCACATGGGGTAGCATACAATCACCTATAACCACAACTCCATGGGATTCAAAACCCTCTTCTGGCCTCTGTGGGCACCTACACACACATGCACATATAACACATAGACGACACAGGCACACAAATAAAATAAATAAATCTTATTTTAAGTGAATGAAGAAACCAAAACACTGATGTAAAAGGTTGTTGCTTATAGCTGGGCACCTAGCGAGTCACAGAAAATGAATTGTGAGAAGTTTGAAAATTCAGCAATGTGGGGCTGGAGAGATGACTTCTCTTCCAGAGGACCCAGATTCAATTCCCAGCACCCATATGGCAGCTAACAACCATCCATTACTCCAGTTCCAGGGAATCCAAAACCATCTTCTGGCCTCTGCAGGCTTTGCACAACAAGGATGCACTTACATACATGCAGGCAAAACATTCATAGACATAAAATAAAAATAAATAAGTAAATATATTAAAAACCTAGCAATCTGCATCTTGACTTCTATGTTTGAATGCTGTCCTGCCTTCAGCAAAGTGACAAATTTTACATGCATTAAATTCCAACAAAGTTGGTGCACAAAGTGTGGACTCTCCCAGCCTGTAAGAGTGGGGTTTCTTTAAATAAATAATCTATTGAGAATTTCATACATGCATATAAGGCATTTTGATCAAATCTATGCCCACCCCCTCCCCTCTAACTCCTCCCATATCTCCCCATCACTTTTTTTCTGATAACTTCATGTGCTCTTTCTTTTTCTTTGATTTATTTATTTTTATGGGGCTTTTGGCTACTCTAACATTCCCCTCTCTGAAGAGGTAACATGATTAGATACAAGCTCCCAAATACTGTCAACATTTTTGGCCTTTGGAACAGAGTATGTTGCTAAGAGGCACAAGGGCATTTTGACTTTTAGCCAAGAAACTGGCTGCTTTTCTTTGGGGTCTTTTTATCCTAACTGCCTAGCCAATTCCTACCTCCTATTCTTATCACACCATCCCCTGAAGAGGGTGGGGAAATGGGCCGGTAAACACTTCCATTATTCAGGCTAACCTAAAACCTGCCATAAAGCACAACATCAAATGACACAGAGGACAGCGTGCCACATCAATGAAGAGGAGACACATAGCCAAATGAACCAATGATGATCAGGCACGGGGTATAAAAGCCCTAATGGCACAATAAACGAGCTTGCTGGCATCTTGCTGATGACTAGCATCTCCCGAGATCTGTGTGGTTGATCTTGAACCTACTCTTCCCCCTGCCCCCCAGGACAGAGGTCTAGAGCCACAACAGACAGCAACAACTGTGCCCAACATGGCTACCTGACCCGCTTGCTTCTCACGTCGGCCACAACTGGCCCCCTTCAGCTGTTTTCTTGGTGAGTAGGCCCCTTTGTCTTATGTCTCATGGGCGGTAAGCTGTGAGACACGTCTTCCTTTCCCTTTTGTTTCCCCCCATCCTACCTGGATATTACCCAAATTTACTCCTCCTCAGGTACATACCCTCTGTACTTGGTTCACCTGGCACCTCCACATAAGGGCTGACCACCCAGGAGATGGAACCAACAGGTGTACTCCCGATAGACACCCGGAGTCTGGAGACACTATGTGGGCATACAGCCATGGCCTAATGAACCACGGAAGTTCCCCACTAAGCACAAGACATCTTGGTCCTAAACACTCCTCTATGTCCTGTTGCTTCTATTCTGAGTGGTTAACTGTCCTACTGATGCCTTCTGCTTTGATCTATGTAAAAATTCTTCAGGCTGCATCCAGTTATTGAGGCACATTACTGGGGATTTTGTTAATCAAACTACCACTAAGATGCGTGGCCTAAATGCCACCATTCCCAGAAGAACCCAATCACATCATAACAATACTGAGTCAGCAAGACAACCCCTTAACCCCTGGTGTAATTCGCCAGCCGCTTACACCTCGGATGCTGACTTACCCCTCTTCTAGAATCGTTGCTTAGCAGCCTCCAAGCCATATCCCATTCTCAGAAAAAAGGGGATCTGGATATGGAATAACCCCCCCTGGTCTAATGATACTGTAGATTCACCTTCCTATTCCTACATAAACCCCAGTCAATCTCTGCATCCTATGTTTGGCAACTGACCCCTCTGTGGCTCCTATGCTTGTATAGATATTAAAGGGCTATTCTTTATTCAGGGAGGGCAATACTTTAATGGATCTTACACTTCTAACTTCCTTTGAGGACTCTGTTAAGGTTGATCACCAAAAAAACATTACATTCGCCCCTACAGCAGTGTAAAACCCCTCTTCTTTCTCACCTTAACTAACCAGAGTGGAGAGATACTTAATTGTACCATTCCTGGCCAGTGTCAACTTTCATCGTGCTGGAATTCCCTAATGGCACACAAAGCAGTACTTGCCCAGCTGCCATCCACCTTATGGGTACCCATTAGCAATGCTTCTCATTTTCATGCAGTTAACTATTATACAAAAAACAAATAGACAAAAAAGAGACTTCGGGATCTCGGTAGCAATTGCTCTCGCTATTACCAGAGCTGTGGCCGCAGGGGCAGCATCTGCTGTGGCTATAACACACACTATACAAACAGCTACAGCCTTAAATGATGAGGTTAAGGCATCTGCCGAGGTTTTCCATACCCAAACACTTATCAATGTCCACTTTTATTCAGCTGTTCAAAATCTACAACAACAAATCGACCTCTTAGGTGAAGAGGTCCAAACATTATATATGCTTCTCTCTGCAAATTGTGATCCAAGGTGTAATAATCTATGCCTAACACCGTATAAAGTAAGCAATTTGACTCAAGCTAGAGTACAGCTCTCATAGCAAATTAAGGGGCTCTGGTCACAAGAATTCCTTAATCTTTCACTGACCATGACCCAACAAATAATCACCCTTAATTACACCCAGGTCAACCCTCTAGATTTGGATGCTTCATTTATTATGGAGGTATGGAACCATATAAAAAATCTTTTTGATCCCTCCAGGATTGTAGCTTATTTAATCATGGGATTAGCAATAATCATTCTTGTCCTTTTGAGATGTCTCCTTAAGCAGGTGTGACAACAATGGAAAACTAATAAAACGAGGGCACTGTTTCAGGTTCTCCTCAGGCCAGCTGTGAAGACCCTGACCTGGATCAGTCCCTTGCCAATTGGGTGGGGGCAAGAGGCGTGGAATCAACACACACAGACACTGAGAGTTGGGTAGAAGCAAGCACTAGGCAAGGTGCTGCAGGCTCGTTTAATGCAGGAGGGGGCAAGTTTTATATTTCCCTTTCTCTGCCCCAAGTCCCTTTAGTCAGTGTATCATTTTCTGATTGGTCCATGCCAGGTAGTCTGTAAGCGGTCTCTGGGCTCCCGAGCAGGGTATGGAGGCACTGTGGGCTCCTTTTCACAGGCTCCTTTTCGCTGGCTATTTGCGGACCAAGAAGTAAAGTGAATTCTCCCTGAATCCCAGGGCTCTGGGTCTGCGCCATCTTTGGAGGCCTCCTGCTACATGGCACAGGTTCTATTGGCAATTATAAATAAAGATCATGCTCCACCAAAGGCAGTTCTACAAGCATGGGTAGCAGCAGTTTCAAAAGCCTACAAAGCACCCCGATATCCTGACAGACCCACCATGGTGATGCTCCTTGGAGGGCTGGTAGTCGATGGGTAAGGACCTACTGAGTAGGCCAACCTAAGATAGGCACAGTCCAAAGTGCTGGAGCATCCACAAGGTGGGGCCAACAAGGTCAGGACAAGGCATCCTGGCTCCCACTGGGCTAAAATAAAATAAAAAGGATGGATATGTGGTGCCCCGGCCTGCAGGGTGGGAGACGGAGACTCAAACTCCCAGGGACCTGGAATGATGGGACAAGAGACACGAAGAATGACAGCAAGACAAAGAACTCTGATCAAGCTGCAAAAGTTTATTTTTTCACAGGGATTATTATAGGGGTCGAAGCGGGAAGTTAGCTGGGGAAGGGGGAGGGAAGGTGTTGTCTCAACGGGTTAATGAATGTCCCTAGGATAAGGGGACCCGGCACCATGGTCTGGTTGCAGGCTAAGGAAATTGGTGGTTGTTCAAACTTATCTTAACTCATCGGAAGGGTTGCTTATCTTAGGGGGCAGGGAGGACTGATCAGCAAGTTCTCCAGAGGATGCTTGCCCTGGGGGGCAGGGAGGGCTGCCAGGCAGCATGGTCTCTGACAATTCTGAGCAAGATCTTTTCACTCAAAGCGTTTTGAAACTGCATCTCATTTTCTGAGATCTATAATTCAGATTTTTCAATCGTGCATGAATCTAAACTTTTTGATTTTTTTCTCTCTACTGTCTTTCTCCTGTCAAAGAGCCCATGTCTGTTACAGGCTGAGGTCTGCAGTGGGGTGTTCGCTGTACACAACCGGTATCAGGGAGTGTGCACTTCGAGTTTCCTTTCATCCATCCTCTTAACAAGAGCTTCAGCTCAGAAGACGCACAGTGTGTCTTCAAGTTGTGGTACCAGTTTGCTTTGGCCAACTGCTTTGTCATCAAGTCAGACCTCACCTCTGCCACCTCTAGTGCCAGCCGTGTTTTCTTTCTTCTGCCTGAATAAAAATCTCTGGTTGTGTATTTCCTGAGAACGCACCTTTCCTCTCCCTGGGGTTCAAGTCTGCTTTAGTTCGGATAGCTCTGCGTTGTATTTTGATTCCCGAGGGGTCACTTGATGCCTACCCGACCCCAAGTGTGACAGAGCAGTGATGGTGAGGGGCCTTTCAGAGGGGTCTCTGCTGGCCGTGGGAAGTTCTGGACACATCAGCCTTTCACTGGCGTCTTGTTTTGTCACACGCCTCTTGGTCCTGTCCTGGTTCCTGCCTTGTGATGCCCTCACAGTGAGGTCTGTTTAGCAGTTTCCTCCAAACTGAACCTTTCCCTCCTGGAGGGAGATGGAGGCTCAGGAGACTCCAGAGGTGAACCGAAGGTCCCAGGCCTGGGAGAGTGGAACTTTGGAGGTTTATGGAAGGCTCCACCCAAGAGTCATAGGAGTAAACAACTGTTGGGGAGAAGGGACTCTGAGCAGCTGAGCTGGAGAGAATTTTGGGACCTGTTACTTCCTGCAAGTTGTGCAGAAGTTTTGGGGTGCAGCTTTTGTGATGGGGTGCACTTTTTGTGACGCTGGAGTCACTTCTGCTCCTGTAAATAAGCCCTCACACTCCTTTTAGTAATCTCAATAAAAGCTCTTTGGTTGACCAGTTAGGTGGCTTCTGATACACTCATTACTTGGACTGTCAGGGATCCCCTAATTGGGATCAGCTCTGACATAACAAGGTCCTTCACCCCAGCTAAACTGATATCAGTGCCATGTCCTTGAGCCTCCAGAACTGTGAGCCTGATAAAGTGTCCAGCCTCAGGCAGTTCGTTGTAGTAATGATGCACAGCCTAATGAAATATTACAAAAAGGGACCACAGCACCCTCGTAAAAAGGGGGCTTGGAATTGTAACAAAGCCAGCAGTCCCCAAGAGGGTTTAGAAAAGTATCATTGAAGGTAGAGACTGTTTGAGTGACCAGACTAAGGACTAGATTTTTTGTAGGGATGGACACATGATGTGGAGGGGCAGAGGGAGGAAAGGTAGAGGAGGGGAAGGGAGATATATTGCGGTTTGTTATTTGAGCAGGCTGAGCAGTAGGCACTTGGGTGACAGTGGGATGTGTCCCCAACTTAGGTATTAGCTTGGGTGTTAATATGACATTAGGCCCGATAGCAACTGGTGTGTGTTGGTTAATAGGTTCTTTGAGGAACTTAATAGAGAATAAGACTCCTTCATCATACCCAGGCTTATGAATTTGGATTCCCCACTCATATCCTTTATCCCAATTAGTGGCTTCTTTGCCCTTAGCTGTGAAGGTAATTATGAGGGGATGACACCAGCCTTTGGTAGGAGAATTAAGTTCACATTCTTCATTAATATAGGGAATTTTAGAGTGACTATAGGTGGCTTTGAGGGTAATATAATCCCAGGAAGAAGATGGCTTCCAATAGCCATCACCCGTAGTCTCACAGCCCCACGATGCACAATAGTAATCACCAGAGCCGCCACATTTGTGAAGAAGGGATCTGTCTCTATGGAAGCCAGGGCAGACATATAAGGCATGTTTGCGCAGCATAGAGCGGCATTTATAATTTGAACAACCAGCGTATGCTGGTCCAGGGGAGTTGTCAATATTGGGAGCCTGTGTTTGGTTAAATAAGAGCTCCACTCCCCAAGGTGCACGGGCCCCCAGGGCTATTTTACAAAGGGCAGGAGTCAGGGCTGTTGGCCACCAGATTTCAGGAGTAATTTCAGAAATAGACCAGATAACGTCTTTTCTTTCTGAGAGAACCACCCATGTAAAATTCCAGGGAATGTGTGGTGATTGAGGCAGGCTGAAAGCCATTACAACAATCACTGGTGTTATCAGGGTCACGGTTAAAAAGGGGGGTGTCCACATCTTAGCTTTTCTGGAGCTCTTCCAGGAGGTCTAGAATAATTAGCATGATGAAGGAGATGACAATTGTAATTGTTGCAGCAACCAGGATAGTGATGAAAACCTTCCACCCAAAATATTGCATTCTGAAAGAAAGAAAAGATAGAAATACCTCAAAGGTTTTTTCTTTTCTTTTCTTTGGGTTAGA
>NW_008359787.1:525514-571058 GCF_000622305.1 Nannospalax galili | reverse complement strand
ATCTTTGTCAAAAAGGTAGTAGCAGATCCCTTAGGAGGCAGGCGCTTCCATGCTCCAAGGCCGGCCTGTTGGACCTGAGTTAATAAGCCAGGAGGAAAGCAGGCTTGGACCTCATTAGTGTTATAAGGGCTGTCTCCCATAAGTTTTTTAAAGGACCAGTTTTTTGAAGATAATTTTTTTTCATTACAGCTGGCCAATTCCCTGCAATTTTCCATATACTCAGTTCTCCAATAGCCATCGCCCGTGAGTGCACCCCGTGCCAGCCTATTCCACTCATTTGGGGTAAGCCACTTATCAGTATAACTCTCCAAGAGTGTTAGAGTAAAGGGGGCAGTGGGGCCATAATTGGCGACTGCGGACTTTAACTTTTCTAGGTATTTTAAATTTAGACTTCTATATTTTTGGAGAGGATTGTGACTGTCACCATCTTCCCTATCATAACCATCGCCCTCTGAGGCGGAGTCACCATCCTCTTGGGGAGGCAGACAGGAGGAGTCTACACCTTCCTGGTTCTCCTCCCCTTCAGATTCTTGCCCCTTTTCCTGAGTTTTCCTCTGACTACAAGTGACAGGAAAGGCCAAGACAGGTTTAGTACGAGAGGTTCCTTTTCTAGCAGGGACCAACCTTTCCTGCAAGGTGAAGGTAAAGGCAGTGAGTTCTTTTGTAACTTCTTGTAACTCTCTCATTAAGTGGAGTTGCTCTTTTCATTCTGCTAGTGTCCTGTGGAGGTTTGAAAGTTTAGTAAGGGCCTCCCTTTGGGCATTTTGTAGCAGAAGGTCATTAGGGAGAAGTTCCTCTGTTAAAGTGGGAGCGCATATAGCAGGGGAATATGAAGGAGGAAAAAGTGGTGGGGGCTGGACAGGCAGGGCAGAAGTTCCTACCAGGGACTGGTCAGAATTATGGTATTTGATTGTCTCATCTTTTAAGGTGGCCTCCTCCTCAGGTGTTAGTTGAAAATCTTTTAAGGAGGGGTAGATCTGCTTAAAGGGGGCTGTTTTTAAATCTGAAATTTCTGTCTCTTTTTTGCAGAGGTTACTTTGGGGAGTGACCAGTTTTTGGGAGTCCTCTGAGGTAGGGATGGAGGGACAATTAGATGGAGGGCGGGAGTGTTCTTTAAGAACTTTTTCTCCTTCTTTTAAAAGACTCTTTAAGTCAGGGGAGTGATTATAAACCTTGAGAATATCATTAATCAAATTCCAGTATGAAAAGGCAGAGACTGGGACCTTTTCAGGCCCAAAGGTATTACAGTAATCTTGGAGGCAGTTACCAATGCGCATGCAGTGTTTCTCATCTATAGTTCCTTCTTGGGGGAACCAAGGGCAAAGTTCCCCAATATATTCAAGAAATCTTTTTAAATCTTTCTTTTTAACCCTACTTCCCCGTGTCTTGAGAGAATCTTTAAGACCTTTTATGAATAAATCTTCCTTACTAAATTCTTGTCCCATGATTAATTCCTACCGTATCGTCGCCATGAAGAAATCTCCCTTGAATCTGTATCACAGCTGGGTAAGGCTGCGGTGATCCCTATGCGAGCCGGTGCTTAACCTTTCTCAGGCTGCGGTGGCTCAGTGCCATCGGGTGGGCCCACCCATACAATCAGCGATGTTCCAGGGGATCCTGGGGGCTTTGAGCCCCACGTTCTGGGCACCAGTTGCCCCGGCCTGCAGGGCGGGAGACGGAGACTCGAATTCCCAGGGACCTGGAATGATGGGACAAGAGACATGAAGAATGACAGCAAGACAAAGAACTCTGATCAAGCTGCAAAAGTTTATTTTTTCACAGGGATTATTATAGGGGTCAAAGCAGGAAGTTAGCTGGGGAAGAGGGAGGGAAGGTGTTGTCTCAATGGGTTAATAAATGTCCCTAGGATGAGGGGACCTGGTGCCATGGTCTGGTTGCAGGCTAAGAAAATTGGTGGTTGTTCAAACTTATCTTAACTCATCGGAAGGGTTGCTTATCTTAGGGGGCAGGGAGGACTGATCAGCAAGTTCTCCAGAGGATGCTTGCCCTGGGGGGCAGGGAGGGCTGCCAGGCAGCATGGTCTCTGACAATGTGGGGAAATAGGCCGGTAAATACTTCCGTTATTCAGGCTAACCTAAAACCTGCCATAAAGCACAACGTCAAATGACAGAAACAGAGGACAGCATGCCACACCAATGAAGAGGAGACACACAGCCAAATGAACCAATGAGGATTGGCAGGGGTATAAAAGAAAGCCCTAATGGCACAGTAAATGAGCTTGCTGGTGTCTTGCTGATAACTAGTATCTCCTGAGATCTGTTTCATTGATCTCATGCCTACGCTCCCCCTGCCCCCCAGGACAGAGGTCTAGAGCCACAACAGACAGCAACAGGAGAGGTTACCCATATTGCCAATAGGGAATAAGGATGCAGACCACTCTGGCTTCTTCCATGCTGAACAGGGATGCAGGGGAGGCAACTGGAGTACCTCTTCAGTGGGTCTACCTAAAGTCTCCCAAATTGCATAACTCTTTCCTCTAAGGGAAAAAGAAAGTCCTTGACTTGTGAATAAGAGATGTGAAGGAGAAGTAAAGGCAAGAGTAATTAGCATTACAAGTTCTAGCCGGAGAACTAAAAAAAAGTCAGAACAGGGTAATTTTCAAATGCTCACATGAGTCCATTGGAATTTCTTGACAAGGGCTTCCAAAAGCATCCCTCTATTGGGTTCCTCCTCATTTTTCTTTTGTCTTCCAAGGTTGGACTCTAGAGTGATGGATTCAGGCTTTGCTTTCAGGTATTTTGATAGCTGTTGGAGTGGTTAGAATCAGTGTCAGTTCCCTCTCAAAGGCTTCTAGACGGGAAGAAAACAAATTTATCCATCATTTTAGAATAGCTGGTTGTCTCCCTTAGCTACAGGTGAGCACTACATTATTGGAGACCAAGATTTGGAGCCTTATATCTGAGCAGCACTTTCTGATTAGGAACAAAATCATCAATGAGAAATAATTGTCTAAATAACTTTTTATATAGTCTTAAGCCTAATGTCTGGGAAGTGTAATCCCTTGAACTCTTAAAGAAGTACAGTGAAGGGTGGTTTTAAAGCAGGAAGCCTTGCTTTAAATGGAAGCAAATTTGTACTTCAAGTAAGACACATGCAGATAATGCTTTGTGGTCATAATAAACTCAGAATTCCCCACAAAGAAAGTTAGGAGAAAGGGATCCAACTCCACACGGATGAATGCAGATATGCTACCCATATTGCCAGGACCCTGTAGGTGGAAAAGACCGTGCAGTGTTCATTTGGAGCTGTGTAACACAGAAAGGAAAGTAATTGGACTGAAATACTGGCAGCCTAAAAATGCTATAGGCAAACAGCTAAGAAGACTGAATTCAGAATCTTGAAGAGGAGTTGATGTAACAATCTCACTGTGCTTATATAACATTAGAGTAGTTTGTTAGAAGACTAATTAGAACTAACCTTTCCTAATCCCTTTTGATACAGGAAACTAGAAATGGTATTAGCAAACTGCTGTTATTCAGAACATGAAGTAAGCATCAACTTTTAAGTTACCAATATCGACTTTCCTTACTTGACAGTAAAATAAAGCTTCAAGCCTCAGGTCCAAACGACTTATTGGCTGCATCACTCTTCTGAGATAAGATCTAGTGGATGCTCACATTACTGAGTATTAAATGTCTACTGCAAGCTATGCTTGAACTTCATATTACAACTACAAATGATATGAGCCAATCTATGCAAATGGCTAATTATATAGCCTCTGGCAGGACATGACCACACAGAACTCCCATGATAACGTCTCAGAAACACTATTAGAAAAAGTAAACCATTGATTTGGTAATTTCTATGTTGAAGAGCAAGTACGTTTGGGGTGGGTCCTGTTGTTTGGTTTGGTTTTCTGTGATGCCTTCTAAAACCTATTAATGGATGCTGAAACCATTGAGATTAATTCATCAGTAGCACTGGATTGAAAAATGATTAGGTCTTATGTTTTGATGAAATCTTCTCATTCCACGCAACTCCAGGAAGAATCACAGACAGTAAGCATCTCTGAGTAACTGTGTGATCCCAGTCTGCAAGGTGGCTATTAGGATCCCTGCCTCCTGAGACTCACATCTTCATGTACTCCCTCAAAATTAAAACACATCTGGCCCATGGGATCAGTAGAAACCTGCAGGGATACAGTATTTCTAAGGCTACACCATCAAAGGCATTCAGGCTTCTGCCTTGACTTCTTGTAGATAACTCTGGGAAAGCCAACCGCCAAGTCATGGAAGCACTCAAGCAGATCTGTGGCCAGGCCTTGGTGGAGAGGAATTGAGTTCAGTTGCCCACCAACAAACAGAACAGACTTATAAGCCAAGGGAGGGAACAACCTTCAAAACAGGTCTTCAGCTTCAGGCAAGTCTTCAAACATGACTAGGCTCATATCTCAACTCTACCTCCTGAGAGAAACTGTAGCTAGAGCTGTCTAGATTCCTGCCCCTGAGAAACTGAGAAAAGCGGTAATGTTTATAGTTGACTCAGTCCATTTTGTTTTATAGTAATTTGTTACACTGAAATAATAAAAGTGGGTTTTGCCCTTTGCCTCTGGACCTCCCCATAAGTCTGTTGGTCACCCTCCTGTTTCCCCAGCATCCCATGTTTGTGTTTGTTTTGTCACCTAGCATCTTCTACCGTAAGCTCCCTCCTCTAGATTGCAGACATTTTGACCAGAGGCTCTGTGTCTCTCCAGATACATTCAAATGCACAATCTGTAGGCAGATGTGTTTATTGCCTACAACTTGACGACTGTGTCTGACTGAGTACATGAAAATAATGAAAACTGCAAAGTGCCTCATTGGCTATGGAAGGCCAGGAAGCAAAAACTGTTGACAAACCAGCAATAACAAGTAAAAGCAATTACTTCAGGCCAGACACGGTTTGGGGAGCAGTCTCAAATCAGCAATAACCTTTTCAGAGAGCAGTTAACAGAAACTAACCCAAGGAAAAATTCACTTTGAACTCAATGGGAAAAGTGCTCCACTTAAAAATGGTCTTGCAATAAAAGTTAATTGAAAGAGCACTTACTGACCAAATGAAATGGGTTGACCTCCAGTGGTCTTTCGTGGCCACCTAAGATTGCAGCAGTTGTTGGATTATAGCATTCTAAAATGAAACACAATCTGTAAAAATGGTTACACATGAAATAATCATGTTATTTTTAAACTGAGCCAATTAAAAACAATAATCACCCAGAAAGGGAGCTTCTTATGGCAGCCACAGTGCTGTTACATGTCTATCTCCTGGACCACCATATCGCCCAAACCAGGTATGTAGAGCACTGACACTAGGGAGGTGCACATCAAAGGTTTGTAGAATGATTTAAAGAATCTGGAAATGGGGGCTGGAGAGATGGCTCAGATTTTAAGAGCACTGGATGTTCTTCCAGAGGACTGAGTTCAGTTCCCAGCACCCACATGGAGGCTAACAACTGTCCATTACTCCAGTTCCAGGAGCTACGATACCATCTCCTAACCTCTGTGGGCATTGCACACCATGGGTGCACCTACATACATGTAGGCAAAGCATTCACATACATAAAACAAAAATAATAAATCAAAAAATGTTTTTGAGAATCTGGCAATATTTAACTCCTTCCTTCCCTAATCTGCTATGGGACTGAAATGAAATTACACATGCTCTTCCAGAACAATCACTTGGTTAATTCCGTGAGCAGCACAATATCAGCCCTAGTTGGACCTAAGCATTGTCGCATATATTGAATCACAGACCTATCTGAATGTCCATTCTGATGATTACCTAATACCACCCAATCTGTAATCCCATCTTGGTTTAGGAGCTAAGAAATCTCCAATTACAATAGAAAAAATGATTTTACACTTCTCAAAAGATCTTCTTTAACCTCAGGACATAGAAGAAGACTGAGAATTGGTATCTTATGGACTCTAGGTATCCAAGGTGGGCATGGGTGACATTGTGGAAATGGTGCCACCCAGGGCCTTCTCCTGGTATTCTTCCCATATCAGACATGCCCAAAGCACAATGTCCATGAAGGGGGATTTTTTTTTTTGGTCTTTTTGAGACAGGGTCTCCCTGTAGCCCCATCTGTCCTAGAACTCACTATGTAGACCAGGCTGGCCTTGAACTCACAGAGATCCGCCTACCTCTGCCTCCCAAGTGCTGGGATTAAAGGCATGCACCATCATGTCCGGCATTGAAGGGGGCATTTTTAAATGGCAATTTTATCTATTTTACTGTCTCATCATTGGGGAAACAAGCTGATAAATCACCATCAATGACACTACAAAGGCCACTTCTTCATTTCCCCTTATGACCTCCAGTCTCTGCTCAAAAGTATCTTTGCAAAAATAAGCCTTTTCTATCATTCAGAATTGGTACAATTTTGAGAATCATAAATATTGAGCATGTTTGCTCGATTCCCAAACCCATGGCTCTATTGTGCCAAATTTTGAGTCTATGTAATACTCTCAAAATTTCCCCTGAGGGTTCTATGAAAGAAGAATTCAGTCTGATACTCTATGTTAAACATAGGAACCTTTATCTAAAGATTTCAAATCATTTTTCTAACTGAGGTTAAGTGACTTGTTGAAGGTTATCCAACAAACCAGCAAAGTAGGTCCAAATTATCTAACTCTAAATTCTATTCTGTTTCCAAAGCACAGTTCTCTGGGATTATTTTTAGAGAAGCACTAGAATTCTGTGATGCACTCACAGGTGGAAGATTCATTTCCATGTGCTCTTTTTAAGTAAATGATTACATTCAAAACCTAGTTTCCTTCATCAAAAATAGACAAAAATGTTCTTTCATTTTAGAATAAAAGGCAACAGCATTAGTCTCAATCCACCATCAAGAAAATAACATCATGTTTCCTACAGAACTGGCAAGAATATATGAGAAAAATAGTCTTTGACATAAATTGTATCTAAGTGTACAAGTTTCCTGAGTCTTAGCCCACTGACATTCACAAGACTGTGTGAGAAAAGACTGGACTGTTATATGTCCCTGACTATTTGACACACAACGAATTATAGCTACTTGATACAGAACAAGAGCTTTACTTTTAAGTTTCACTCAATAAAACATGGAAATGGACATTTTAGACATAGGAATTTGTTTTCTTATTTCTCATCTCTGAGAAAGAAGTCTAAATTACTCATTATGTATAACTTTCTCCCCTTACTGATCATAAATTTTAGCATGAATTATATTTTGATTTTGAAAATGCAACGTTGTCACTAATCTGAATGGGGACTCTCCCAGGTTTTAGAGGACAGTTTTCAGAAAGTATTTCCTGAGACAGAGGAGCACAGAGCCAGCTGGGTACAACCCCCCAGATCATCTGTTGAAACAAGATGTTGACATCCCTAAAATCTTCATTTTCAAACAAACCTTGAGTGAATGAATCCTGTTTATGTACTTGATCAAAATATCAAGACAAAATAATAAGCACGACAGCTCTAGAATAAGATTAATGTTTAAATTTTCTAAGTACTATAATTTCTTGAATTTTCCAAAACAGTAACAACCCACGTCAATCAGTAAAAAATACACAATGTATATCAAATATAAATGATATTCAGATATTCCCTAATACATAGATATAAGATGTGTTCTACACACACATCAGAGATATAATTCTTATTGACAGTAAATATAACAAAAGATAGCTTGCAGAATATGGTGCAAATTCTAACACGAATGTGAAAAATATGTTAATGTTAATGTTACTTACATCTACAATGTATCATGTTGAATTAACAGTAGCTAATGAATTTGGCTCCCAAATCTTCTCAAATGTACATAAAAATAGTAGTTTAAGAACACAATGGAAGCCGGGCGTGGTGGCACATGCCTTTAATCCCAGCACTCAGAGGCAGAGACAGGCAGATCTCCGTGAGTTCAAGGCCAGCCTGGTCTACATAGTGAGTTCCAGGCCAGCTGGGGCTACAGGGAGACCCTGTCTCAAAAAGACAAAAAAAAAAAAAAATCACAGTGGAGCAGGGCATGGTGGCGCACGCCTTTATTCCCAGCATGCAGGAGGCAAGCAGATCTCTGTGAGTTCAAGGCCAGCCTGGTCTCCATAGCAAATCCAGGACAGCTGGGGCTACAGGGAGACCTTGTCTCAAAAAAGACCAAAAAAAAAAAAAAATCCCACAATGGCAACAGGCCTAAGTGACACATCTATAATGCAACTTCTACATCTAAGGTTCATGGAACATAGAACATGGATAACGAAGAGAACACTAATGAATCTCTCAGTTCTCATTAATGAAGCTCCCTCATGCAGTGGAGGGCCAAGAACACAAAACGTCATAAATAGCCAAAACGTAAGAGATCAAGAGTCTGCTGAATGCTGGTCCTTGGACAGGACTCCTTTATTAAACTTCACCCACCCAAGGCTCAAGGACCATCGAGGAAGAGGGGGCAGAAAGATTGTAAGAGCCAGGGAGGAGGTGCATGACCATATGGAAACAGAGTCCTACAAGTTTCTGGGAACCTGCTCATATGATTCTATGGCAAGGGTGTCAGCATACACAAATCCCATGCAAACTCAGGCAGACAAAAACCCAGCATAGAACTGGGGAAATGAACAGCAGACCCCAATCTTATCTGAAGAAATATTGGCAACTGATTGCTGCTAAGTGAAGAAGAGCTGATCTTCCTAAAACAAGGGATTCTAGATAGGCTGACTAGACCTCAGTGGATGGACTTGCACTGGGGAACGTCTGGGGACACTGGCTTGACACAATGGGCCTTAACAGGGATGACAGAGTATATGAGCTTCAGTGGGATGGCTATAGGAGGGTGCCAGTGGGGACGGGGTTATAAAGATATTTAAGATTGAGACGCTCTGTATGAAATATACAAAAATACAATAAAAACAAGTTTTACAATAAACACAATGGCAAAACTGAAATGAAAAAAGCTAATAGAAAATGTGATTTTTAATTTTCTTTATTATTTTTATTTTATACACATGTGTATATTGCCTGCATGTGGGTAAGTGCACCTGTGCCATGCAATGCCCACGGAGGTCAGAAGAGGCTGTCGGATCCCCTGGGACGGGAGTTACAGACAGCTGTTAGCTTCCATGTGAGTGCTGGGATTCAAACCTGGGTCTTCTGCAAGAACAGCCAGTGTTCTTAACTGTTGAGCCATCTCTCCAGACCCAGAAAATGTGATGCTATCTTGATAGATTATTGCAACCAGCTCTTACAAGACTAGCGGAAACACTCAGAAATTCAAGAGAAATGCATAGTTTTCAACCAGAGCAATTCAAGTCATCTAATCTTTAAAGGCCAGGCTGCTATGAGTATATGAAACAAAGTTGTCCACTGCCCTGATTACTTTTGTATTGCTGTAATTAAGTACCATGGCCAAAAGCAACTTGGGGAAGAAAGGGTTTGTTTCACCTTACATATCCAAGGCATAGTTCATCACTGAGGGAAGTCAGGCATGGACTAAAGGCAGGATCTTGAAAGCCAGCAACTGAAGCACAGACCATGGAGGAACAGGACTTACTGGCTTGCTCCCCTGACCGATGCTCAGCCTGCTTTCTTATACAACCCAGGACCACCTCCCAGGGATGGTACCACCTGAATGGGCTGCACCCTCCCATATCACTCAACAATCAAGAAAATGCCTCACAGATATGCCCACAGGTCAGGCTGATAGAGGAAATTCCACAATTGAGATTCCCTCTTCCCAGGTATGTCAAGCTGACAATTGATGCTATTCACCAAATCCATGGAAGACACTTTTCAATAATAGATTTAAAAGCAACAGCAAAAAATCATTAGTATAATATATTTCATCTGTAAACAAATGTTCCATTTTTATAGTATATCAATTATCTTTTGCTTGTATATAACATTAACCCAAAACCAATTGGCTTAAATTATTAGAAATTTTAATTTTTTTATAAATTTGTGGATGACTAAGCAGACCTGGTCTGTATTATCTTGCCTGGGACTGAGTAATGTAGTACAGCCTCACTCACATGCCTGGTTTTTAGCAGAGTATGTTTTCTTATTCCAGTGTTAATGTTTCTTATGCACTTCAAAATTGATGTTGCAATCTTTCTATCGTATATACCTTTTTCTTTCTTTCTCAATCCTCCCTAGAACACAGGGAAGAGAAGAAAGTAGCTAGCCAAGTGGTCTAGTTTCCTTTCTGTTGCCCAGATAAGACACCAAAAGCAACTTAGGGGAGGAAAGGATTTATTTCAGCTTTTACTTCTAGGTCACAGTCCATTATTGGGGAAAGTCAGGGAAGGAACTCAAGCAGGAAATTAAAATAGAAACCATGAACAATACTGCATGTTGGATCACTGGCAGGTTCATGCTTAGTTAGCTTTTTTATATACAGCTCTTTTATACTGCCTAGGGATCATGCCACTCACAGTGGACTGGGCTCTCTTACATCAATTAATCAATTAATAATCAAGACAATCCCCTACAGAAATGTCCACAGACAAATCTAACCTAGGAAAATCCTCAGTTGCAGCTTCTCCTCTCAGATGACTCTAGGCTGTGTCAAACTGACAATTAAAGCTAATCAGGACACCAAGTTAAATAGGAAATATCAAGACTGATTTTTAAAAAGCTTGGACCATTATATATACTTTATGTCTCAAGCCAAAAGAAAAATACTTACCATATTTATCTTTTTGCTTCATGTCTCATGGGTATGACTTAGATATAGTTCTGGTATTTAGGGAAAATAAATGACATTAATAGTTAAAATTAATACAACAGCACAAATTTCAGCCCTATGTTGGGCAATCTATATTTATTTCACATCAAACTGGTTTTACTCAATAGTGCAAAAGCAAGTAAGTTATGTTTAGTATGAAAACAAAAGTCACTCTGATTTTTATAATACAGTTTAAACATGATAGTTAACTCTGCTAATGTCATTAGAGAAATGAAAACAAAGTTTTCTAAAGGAACTTGCCACAGGGTGATAGCCATTTTGTTTCACACGGTCTGATCAAGAATACCTCATCAGCCAAAAGTGACAAGAAAGAGTTTCATTACCAACTTAATAGCAATTAAATAACCACTGACATCATGAGTAGGAAACGTCTTTCATCACCATTTCAGATTTCTTGAAATAGTAGGAAACATGATTTTGTTATTGTAATGTTAATGCAGTTATGGTGCATAATGGTCCCATAAAAGTAAAAACAGAGTGGAGATTTAATAACAATCGTGGTCATTTTTTGCTGAAAACTATATGTATTTGATCAAACTCCGAACTAGACTTGCAAGGCATCTTTTTCTTGTCAGTGAAACCATTTTCACTCCATCAAAGAATTGGTTGATTCAATCTAATAGTGCAGGCGATAGGCAGTGAGAGTCAAAGCAGGACTCTGTGGAAAAAGAATAAGCTATACATTTTCCACTAATGTCTTAAGGTATCATGTTTCTTATTTTGCCTTTAGACCCTAACTCCTAACTTTTTCTTTTATTCAATCAATACATAATAGAATCTTCATGAAATATTTTTACCTTAAAATATCAAAATGCAAAATAATAACATATAATTTTGTGATATTTTCATTTAACACAATAATTGTTTCCATATTTTTTGGCTCTCTCTAGCCAGCATCAAACTGTTTTGATTATTAGCTGCTGAAAATGAGGAATTTTTTCCCCTTTCCACTGTTCAGCTTTCACCTAATAGCAGTTATTTCCTCTGATATCACAGGCTCGAAAGCATTGTTTAACCATTTAATTCATGTATGTCAGCTCTCTGACTTACTGCAAAGTGATCCTACATAGGAAGTTGATCTCTACTCCAGAAGAAATTGTATCCGTTGGCAGCGACAGTGTCCTTCAGAATTTAAAGGAATAAAAGACCACCATGACTGCAAAATTCTGATGGCGCTTTCGTTCTCTTGAAAATATAAAAATCTGCAGGCAGAGTCAATGTCTAGCCTAATTGCCTGTCTGAAAGAGTATTTAAAAAGTGTTCATACTGAAATGATGAAATAAGCTAAATAAAACCAGAAATATTTCATTCTTTTGTTTTCATATTTATTTATATTTGGTTCTCTTCCAAATGATAAAAATAATAAGCACGGGGGGGGGCGTAGAGAGTTGGCTCAGCGGTTGAGAACACTGGTTGTTCATGCAGAAGACCCGGGTTCGAATCCCAGCACCCACATGGCAGCTAACAACTGTAACTCCCATCCCAGGGGATCTGACAGCCTCTTCTGACCTCCACAGGCATCGCAGGACACGGGTGCACTTACCTATATGCAGACAATGCATGCATACACATAAAAATAAAAACAATTAATTTAAAAAAATAAGCGCAGATTTTATGATATCTCAGACAGGCTTCAAATACCTAATGAGGCTTAGTAATGTAGAGGATTTTATTCCAGCTTCTACAAAAGAAAGACTCAGACTGTAATTAACAAAGGTTCTTGATATAAGAAGGAGTATGACCCAAAAGAAACCTCAAACCTCACCCCAGTTTAAATTTGATTCTCTAGTGGCCTGTAGCAGAAGCACCTTCGTTTGTATCTACACTTCTAATTAACCTTCATGCCCTTTTCTCCTCTCCTAGCCTCAACAGCTAATAGCATTTCAAATCAATTTTAAACGTGGACTCAAAGGAAATTGCTACAACGTCCTGACAATTTCCTCATACATACATCCCTGGGCAGACCACCAGCCCAAGCCTCGTAGTTGCTCTTAACACAGCCCCTATTAGCCAAAGCCATGTGAAGGCAGGGTGACTCATCTATGCCTGAGTAGCCTCAGTCTCTAAGACTGCTGCTTCTAAAGTGGCCTCTCAGTTTTTGCTAGATCAATATTCTAGCATTTGTCTCAAAGCAGGCTTAGATTTCTAGAGTCCCTCATGCCACCCACCAGAATTCTCAGACATTCTTGACCAGAGAATATCCTGAGCCAAAGAAATATGTCAAGGCCACAGCAGTCCAAACACAGCTGCTCACAAATCTAAATAGAATTCTTATTCTAACTCTATAACTTCCCTCTTGGGCAGTTTTCAGGTGTCAAGGTTCACTGTTAGCTGGGTATAACATGCAGGTTTTAATTCCATTTTGACCCATGTGTTGAATGAATTCCAGTTATCTTGTTTGTTTCTTTGTTTGTTGAGACAAGGTCTTCTTTATAGCTTAGGCTGGCCATTAATCAATCCTCCTACCTCAGTTTCCCAAGTGCTGGAATTACAAGCATATGCCACATCCAGCTTTTCTAACTTCATATTATGAAGAAATAAAATAAAATAAAATCATAAAAAGATTTGTCTCTTTTAATCTATCTTATTTCCAATAAAAGAAGAATTAAATATCATTACAAGGGGAAGTGACAAGAAAGAAAAAGGGAAATATGGGCTAAGGGTGTAGCTGTTGGTAGTGTTTGTCTAGCATGCATGAGGCCCTGAGTTCAATCTCTGGCACCGCTTAAACCAGGCATGGTGGCACAGACCTGTGATTTGGGAGGTAGAGGCAGGAAAGTTCAAAATCATCCTTGACTACATAGCAAGTTATAGATCAGCCTTGGCTACATGAGATCCTGTCTTGAAATATGAAAAAGAAAGAGGAAAAGGAAAATAAATGTTCCTTTGATATGGAGAGAATAACTATAGCATTTGATGATCCCCCAGAAAGCTTGTCAAAAAGCAAAATCCATCAGGTCTGAGAAAATCAAGCTTTCCTTGTTGTTTCAAGCCCAGAACCTTTTAAAGAATTTGTAAATGAGGGCATCTTCATTCTTCCCTAATGTTTGTGTGTTCTCTGAAGGGGAAGTTAAATACTGTGCTTTTGTTTTCAACATTGTTCTGCTGAGTGTTTTGGTTCAAAGAGTTCATTTTGCTGAACTTAACCTGAAAAGTATGTGCTGCCCCACTTTCCTGAGCAGAGTTTGGGGTGCGTGCGTGTGTGTGTGTGTGTGTGTGTGTGTGTGTGTGTGTGTGTATGTGGAAAGGATTATAAGAAACCACAGGACGTGGTTCTCTTCTGCTTATTATTTGGCATCAGAATTTGTGCCTAAAACATTTATTTTTGAAAAGTTCAAAACACAGCTTGTTATGCACTATGTAATTATCAAATTATATATTTTTTACCTGCTCAAGGGAAATTTGCTGTTCTAGTTTGGTTCCCAGATGGCATGGTTCCCTAGGTCTACTTTCTGAGAGGGAGGGAGAAGGGAGGGACAGGGTTATAAATACTTATGTTAAAGCACATACTGTCCTTGCAACAGACCCCTAGACAAGCCTTTCATTGGTCACCAGGTAAGACAAACCAAAAATTATATTGCTTGGACTTCAGCAGGTTCAATATTCATGTCCAAACTTCTGTCTTTAATATTCCCATAAACTTCAGCCAGTTTCTTGCAGCTTTCAATCCTGGGGTGTATGGCAATGCTGCCATCTTGTGGCACTCACCTATCCTTTAAGCAGTATACTGCAATCTGTAGTTCTTGCTGTGACAAAAGACCTGACAAAAGCGACTAAGGAAGGAAGAGCTTGTGCTGGCTCACAGTTTGAGGGTATAGTTCATCACATCAGGGAAGGCATGGCAACAGAAGAGTGATGTGGCTGGTCACATTGCATCTGCAGTTGGGATGCAGAGAGAAATGAGCACTGGTAGTGTTTGCTTTCTTATTTTAGTCAGTCTGGGACCCCAGTTGTCGAATGGTGCCATTAACATTTACTGTTCTCCTCAATTATCAGAATCTAAAATTCCTTCACAGACGTGCCCAGAGGTTTGCCTCCTGGGTGATTTTAGACCTGTCAAGTTGACAATTCATATTAACCATCATGCAACCTAACAATACTATGAAAGTTCTTATGTATGGTTGATTAAGTGAACTTTTCCCAAGAAGGTACATACCAACCTTTAATCTGTTCATAAAATACAACATTGGATTATTTTTTAATATTTTATTATTTTTATTTTATGTGTATGAGTGTATTATCAGCATGTATGTAAGTTCACCCGTATCGTGCAATGCCCACGGAGGTGAGAAGAGGGCATCAAATTCCCCTGAAACTAGAGCTAAGGACAGTTGTTACCACCATGTGGGTGCTGGGAATTGAACACGGTCTTCTGCAAGAACACCCAGTGCTCTTAACCACTGAGTCATCTCTCCAGCCCCATGAATTCTTACTACTTTTCTTTTTTGGAAAGTTGGCCCCAAAGGTGGTAGTATTATTTCCTATAAATTAATAGATGACCATTTAAAATATATTGAATAGTCAGGAAGGAAAAAGACAATGCGTCCTACAATTTTCTCAGACTCCATTGAGCCATCTCCCCAGCCCCCAGGTCAGGTGTTTTGCATAAAAGTAGAACAACGTGACTAGAAGCACCAAGTGCCTTCTGAGGTGACACACTACACAAGGGACAAGATCATTGCTCATAAATTAATCAAAAACCAGCCCTAAAAACAGTAAGAATATATGAGTGTTGACTAATATTTTCAGACTTTGGTGTTTAAATACTCTCAAGATTATATAAAATAAGTATGAGGTACCACATAAAATGTCAAAACTCAAATCTTGAAAAAAATGGTAATTCATCATTCTACCCTAATGCTGGCTGGTCAAACGACAAAGGTTCTCTTCTTTTCTCTGCTCCCTCTCGGGCTATTTTTCAAATTAGCAGAATAAAGCATAGAGACACCAATTAAATACAGTAGCCATTTCTGTTTAAGGAAGCACACACACTCCAATCTAGTTTTTCCCAGTACTCCTTGCTATCAGTTGTTGAATACTAAAAGGTATTGTAGATGCTTTAATAATCATCTCTAGTGCAATAAACCTACAAGACAGATGTTGTTGCCCCTTTTTATTTTTTTTAATTTTTTTAAATTTATGTGTGTATGTGTATGCCTGCATGAGTTCATGTGTGTGCCTGCATGAGTTCATGTGTAATGTGTGTGAAAGTACCCAGGAGGCCAGAAGAGGGCACTGGATCCCCAGGAATTAGAGTTATAGGCAATTGAGAGACATTTTGTGGATGGGAACTGGGAACTGAACTGAGTTCTCTACAAGAGCATCAAGTTCTTTTAACTTCTGAGCCATCTCTTCAACGCTTCATCTCTTCTCCAACGCTTACCTTTAAAGATGATGAAAACAAGATTCTAAGGGCTCAAGCTGGTTTACAGTGGATTCACCCAGAGACACTTGAATTTCTGTGTTCATGAAACTTAAATAGGTTCATCTCCAGGTGTATTCCAGTACTTCATGAACTAACTACCAACAAGTCATATCTCAGATCTTGTTTACGGTTTTCTAGGTCACCAAAGACTGGCCGGTCTTTCCCATTGAAAGCATCTTCTTTTGCAGAGCAAAGTACAGCCATATGAAATTAATTAACTCTTCCTCACTTTAGGCCAAGTCTATTCAAGTAGTGACTATGAACGACTCTTCAGAAAGAGAAAACACTTAATCTACTTTCCTCATAGAATTCCCTTAAGGAGAGGTAAACCTTCCAGTCTCCTAGAACATCAAAACTACAGTTAAAAATGAGCTAATATTTCAATTGGCTCCACTGGGCTCTCTGGCAGGAGGTAGGGGAAGCTTAGACAGTCACTGTGCAGTCAAAGCGTGTTGTGAGACTTTGGGATTTTCTTCCTCGGTGCCGTTATTTGGCACCTTTCACAAACAATAAATCCTTTAAGATCTAACAAGTAATTGTTGAGAGATTAAAAATAAAGCCACAATTGTTGCAAAACTTCTAACTCGTGGAGTAGATCAGCATGCTTGCTTCTCTGAACAGATGCATCCATCACTGTGACAGCGATGCAACATGCTATAAATTTGGCACTATACTGGATACTACAAAGAATATACACAGGACTCCCACACATCTTCATTCTTGCCCTCAAGAAATCCAGTGGCAAAATTAAGAAGGACGATCTTACAATCAACAATCATAGCTTTTAAAAGAAGCTTTCCCCATTTTTCATTAGGAACAGATTCAGAGCTGGAATATTTCAAAATTTGTCAAATTAGCCGGTGTGGTGGCGCACGCCTTTATTCCCAGCTGTTGGGAGGCAGAGGCAAGCGGATCTCTGTGAGTTCAAGGCCAGCCTGGTCTACATAGTGAGTTCCAGGACAGTTGGGGCTACAGGGAGACCCTGTCTCAAAAAGACCAAAAAAAAATTTGTCAAATTAAAATATGAAATTTTATAATTCTTTATGGGTCAAAGCCCATCAGAAAACAAGGTTCTCCCTGACACCATTCAAATGAAGAGACACAATGAAAAGACATAACAGAGGATCATGGGAGATTGACCTAACAAGCAAAGGACGCTTAGGCATCCAGAGACTAAACAGGAGTACCACGAGTGCAGGGCTGGAGCAGAGAGGGAAAAGCAGGATGTTGGCAGATCTAGAGAGCGCTAGAACTGCAGATCCAGGTACTGAATCATACAGAAGCATCTCTACTATAGGAGCAAAGCCACATGGAAGCAAACAGGAAACAGGGAAAGGACACCCATACGTCTCTGTCCTTCTACCCATCTGTATGCTCCCAGATCTTCTCCTGGCTGAACCCAGCATTAAAGTCAGTTGCTTGTAAAAATGGTCCCAAGAAATAAATATCTCTCACAGCTGGTAATCATCTGCTAGAGCACAAACTTGGGGAGGAAGGGAGGGAGGACAAATGCAAATTCCCTGGAGACATGCCAAAAAGTTGTAAATCTTAAACAGTGAGTAGCAAACACAAGGGATTTGCTATGCAATATACCAGTCTAAGGTTTTACATATACTAATATTATAATCATTGAATTCTCAAACTGATCTTATGGGTAAAGACTATTATTATCCTTATTTGCAGATAAGGAAACAGGCATAAAAAGGTTAAGTAACCTGCTCTGGGTCACATAATTAGTAAGTGGCCTAGTCTGCATTGAAATCTAGGTGATTTAGCTCCAAAGTTCATGTTCTTCAAGATCATGTTCCCCTGCCTTCCTGTCACCTAAACACCCTTGTTCCCCAAAATAGCCATCAAGAGCAGTATGTCTGAATATGAAATCAACAGATGCAATTCAAATTTGATCCTTCAGTACCTCATGATACATTTCTTGCTTATTAACTTGGAGAGTGTTTGAGATAGGCCTTCCTCTGCCATTCAAGGAAATAAAACCAAGCATCATGTTGAGTTTGTGTTTAATTCCCATAGATTCGGGAATTCCTGGATAGGTGGTGGAAAAACAATCAAAAAACATTCCATTGCAAAGGAGAAAACCAGAGGCGGAAAGGAAAAAGTCATGATTTAAAGCTCAAAGAGAAAAGTATTTCCACAAGGAACAACTTCTGCCTTGCTTCACCTCTGGTCCAGGCCGAATGTTGATGTTCTTGAAATAGTACAATTGTAAAAATCCTCAGAGACGCACCTTCTTGGAGGCAGAAGAAAACTGATTAGCCATTTAACCTGAGGTAGGTACCAAATGTGCGCTTAAAAGGAACCACGCATAAAGAAGGACTTATTCAAACAAGTCTGCAATAGTCACTGGATTGTTATTGCAACTCATCACGTCCTTCCTGGAAAATAGAGAAGGAACGCTAAGCTTTCCCTGGCCTGCAATAAATCACTCAGAGCTGCCACTCCCCGGCTAAACCTTTCGGGCCGCTCCCACCTCTCCTTCCTGTTCCTTCATATTTTCCTCTCATATTTCCAGTCTCAGTTAAAGAGAATCAGAGGGAAAAGGAGAGTAAAATGGACCATTCTGTCCCCGTCCTCATCCTAACTCCCTTAAAACAAAAAGAATGCTGGAATATGGCTTCCCTCCAGCTTGTGCTCAAAATTTCTGTATCATAAATCAGTTACCAAGCATCCAAAAGGGTGTATAATTTTGCCTTTATTCTTAAAAAGGGTAAGTAGCTACTAAAAATAGATGCGAGTTTTAAGAGTTATCAAAGACTCTCCTACCCAGTTTCTCTTTCATTATCCTAGACCAATGCCTCAAATTCCTTGATAATTTATTTCTTTGAATTATCAGTATAAAAATGAACCTGAAGGTATATATTTAGATATCTAAAAGCACACTTGGATCTTCATACAAGATTGTGATTTATTTGTATCGCCTGTTTCTAGAAGCTGGGGATGTAACTCAGTTGGTAGAGTATTTGTTTAGAATGCATGATTGGGTTCTATCCCTGGTATCATATAAACTGGGCTTATAGGCACACATCTAGGATATTCTTCACAATACCTAATACTTAAGAAATCCTCAAGATATCAAGGTCATGAGAAAGGAGGACCAGCTAAGAAACTGTCACAATCAAGAGAAGCAAAAAACAGCATGACAGGTAAACACAATGTGATACCCTAGGCAGAGTCCTAACACAGAAAAAGAAAATTGAGTTAAACAATAAAAAGACCTAGCATGGTGGTGCCTGCCTTTAGTTCCAGCAGTCGGGAGCCAGAAGCAGACAGATCTCTGAGTTCAAGGCCATCCAGGGTCACATAATGAGATCCTGTCTCGAAGTTGTGAAGGGAAAAATTAAGGTGCCAGAGATCTAGTGTCTGATGAGACTGTAATTCCAATTTGAAGGAAGGAAGGAAGGAAGGAAGGAAGGAAGGAAGGAAGGAGAGAAAGAATTTGAAAGAGGGAGAGAAAGAAAAAGAAAAAGAAAACCTAAGTAATCATATATCCATATGGGTAATAACATCATATAACTCTTAGTTCATTAATAGCAGCTCATGTACCATACTAAAGTTAATAATTGAGAAAGTATATAAGAATTCCCTATACTATCTTTACAATTTTCCTGTAGCTCCCCAAACTCTTCTAGACAATGAAGTTTCATTTTTTAAAATGAAGTTAGAAAATATGTGTTTTATAGAGCAGTCCATTATTATTACAGCAATAATCATGATGATTAGAGTTGTGTCCTGGTGACAGTCTGACAGTCACTGAACAATGGATCCAAAAGACTTCCTTGGCTCAGATTTCTCCTGTAAGTTTTCACTTTCTGAAAATCATAAATTTTGGAAATATGTAACTTCTGAAAGTGGCTTCACATTTCAGAAATAATTCATTTGTTCCTTAGCCACACTGTCATTTCTCCATGGCCATCATGTGCCAGGCTCTGTGTAAAGTACAGGGACACAAAGATGAGCTCTCGCTCATGGAGTAGACATGCTGAAAGAGAAAAGAAACTAGCATTTCGAATGCCTGTGGTACAGAGAAATTCACCTACACTGCCTCATTTAGTCCTCACAGACATGCATCTTCCATTAACTAATTGATAGTCTTCCATTATTGTCAGAGGATAGGGCATTTGCCCTCATCCAGTTCTTCTCTCCATCTGACACAGAACTACACATTGTCCATATTCCCAGCTACACTGTCAAGCCCTTGAAAGTAAATTCTTGTACACTGTTGTCACTTCTGGAAAATTAAGCAAAAATAATACCTGCTCACAACTGGTTAAGTGAATGAAGGAAATCTAGTTCATATTTAAGGAGTGATAATTTTTTATCAGCTCATGTACCTGAAAAGAAGTAACAGAAACTTTTGGTGCTCTGAATTCATGTGACAGCCTGTGTAACAACAGTCCTGGTGCTCTGAATTCATGTACAGTCTTGGTCTCTCCATTCAACTGCACCCCATCCACACCCTGGGAAAGGAAAAGGATCTTAGACAACTAGCATACAGTCACTAGTCACTTAATGATAGGGAAACATTTTGAAAATGTATCATTAAGAAGCTTCCTTGTGATGCGAACATTTGTGCTTAGACAAATTTAGACAGCAAAGGTAAGTCACTTGGCAAGGCCTCTTAAAGGGAAAATATGAAACATATGCACTGCTCGTGGTACAGCGTAGCACACTAGTTTATAGAAAACTGTTTCTTACAAATAGAGTGTATTGTAAAATAATGATTAGGGGGCCTGCATGATGGCTCTGTAGGTAAAGACACTTGCTGCCAAACCTCTCACAAACTGCATCAATCTCTAGTACCAGGATGGTGAAAGAAGTCCCAGTTGTCCTCTGATCTCCACAAGCACACTGTGACATGCATGTGCATGTGTGAACACATGCTCACACACATACACACAAACAGATAAATGCAGTAAAATATAATTAATTTAAATAATGATTACAAAGTATAGTACAACAAATACATAAACTATTTCCATAATTATTTGTTTTTGATATCAAATATTATTTACTATATGAATGTGTAAGTATATGTGAGTGTGCCTGTGTGTGTATGAGTGTACATACTGAGTGTAATTGTGTTATAAAACTAGCTGACTACAAACACATGCACAATGCATTGATCTTTGGCATTACCAGGCTACAACCTGGCTAAGCAGAAGAAATATCCAAGATCATTAGAATATGATGGCACTGCCACCATTTGTGTCATGGATAATGGGTTCATCATGATGCAGCACAGGCCACTACTTCATTCAGCATCCTTTCTCCTTGGCCTGTCATCTGCCTCTCTGCACTACAAGGCTGCTCTGCTTCCTACCATGTGTTAAGCTACCATGAAGGATTTGGCTCTATAAATCCAGTTCAGGGGAGAGTCCTGGGAACACTGCACATCTGCACCTCATCCACTGATCCAGCTCTTACAGCACTGCAGTTGATTCTCACCTCTGCTACTCCTGTTCCATCACTCTGCTATTTCTAATGGAAACAATTATTTCCAATGGAAACAATGGGAAACTGCTCATTAGCCCTAAAGTGCTGTTCAAAGAATAGACATTCTGGGTCTCAGGACTAAACTCGGGAGCTCAGATCCTGCCAGAAGAATTCAGATTGTCTGCCTCTCTGTTCTGTTTTCTCTTCATGACTTCCTCTATGGTGGAATACCTTCAACATGTGGGTAGCTACTAATTCCAGATTTATAACAACCAGTTCAGCAATGAGGAAAGAGAGCTGCTACTTCTCAATCCCTTCCCTGAAAACCCTGGGATCTGCTCAGTTTCTGGTGATTTAGGCCCTGTATCTCTTGACTCTACTGTCAAGAGTCCTGATTAACCAGATTTGGTCCACCCAGAGCCAAGGATGGGTTCAGCCCCCATTAAATGACATGTACTTAGAGTGGGACACATGAGGTGCTATTGTTAGAGGAAGAGGGAGAGGCCAAAACAAAACAGTGAAATGCATACTGGTTCTCACTAAATTTGTTCAAGTGAAAGAAAACTGGAGCCCATGGCTCATACGGGGCCAGACATGGGGGAAGTCACCTGCATTTGATTGCAAGTGTGTGGACTTTCTAGCATCAGAACACCATCTAAGTTTCCACCAACAGATATCATCACCCTCAAGAAAATGACAGCACTGAAGAAGTGACCCCTTTGCAGCAACCAATGGCTACTGGAAGGGAAAAGTCAGTCTCGTTTGAGGGTGAGACTTTGATAGGTTGACCAGACTCCAGTGGAAGGACCCACACCAAAATGCATTTGGGGACACAAATTTGACTCTATAAAATATATATAGATATATGTGTGTGTTTGTTGGGGGGAGGTATTAGAGTCACAAAATTAGAGAAGATTAGTGACGGGGTACTGTTAGGAGAAAAGATCTGAATATGATCAAAATATGAAATTCACAAAAAAAATAAATTTTTTAAAGTTTTTAAAAGACCCTTTTTAATGAATTCTACATATTTTAAATTTAATTTTACTTTTAATTAAGTTCATTTTAACTGGTACTTAAAAACATAAAATTATACATTGCCGAGCGTGGTGGAGCATGCCTTTAATCCCAGGCAGGGAGACCCTGTCTGAAAAAGACCAAAAAAAAAAAAAATTACACATTAATGGGGCAGCATGATCTTTCAATACATGCAAATATTTTGCAACAAGTTAAATCAAGATAAATGAATCTAGTTCAATGAGTCAATCCCCTCAAATACATATCATTTCTTTAAAATAAAAACTTTTAAAACATTTTCCTTAAATTAACAGCATGGTGTTACTTATAGCCCTCTCCCATGTGTGCCAGAGCACACCAGAACTTCCTCCTAACTTTAACTTAGTACCTATTGAGTACCCTTACCTAACCCTCTTCTCCTTCCTAATCTCTTCAGTCTTTGGTAACTTCTCTATTTCACCATCTATGAGACCAACTATTTTGTGTTCTGCATTGGTATAAGGTCGTGTGGGATTTGTCTTTCTGTGCCTGGCTTATTTTACTCAACACAAAGTTCTCCACTTCCATCTACAATTGTCACAAATGATGGAAATTCACTCTTTTCATGACAGAACAGTATTCCACTGTGGATATGTGTCACATTTTCTTTATCCATTCCTCAGCTAATGTGCAAATAGGTTGTTTATATTTCTTGGCTATTGTGAACAGTGTTGCAAAGAGCTCATGAATGCAGATCTGTCTTTGATCTATTGACATGATTTCCTCTGAATATGCATGTACCCAGTGGTAGAATTGTTGCTGGATCCTGTAATAGCTGTATTTTTAAGTTTTTGAAAGGTTCTCTCTTCTCCATGTTCTTGGCTACACTTCTAATCTTAAATCCTTTTGATAAAAGCTAAATCTTAATGGGATGAGGTAATATCTCATTGTGCTTTCCATTTGTATAACTAATAATGTTGAGCATGTTTTTATGTACCTGTTAGGCATTTATATCTTCTTTTGAGAAATGTCTACTTAGGCCCATTGCCTATATTTAATCTGATAGTTGGAAAAAAAAAGTGATAGAAACTTTTAGAAAGAAAATTATTGGGTTTCTTGCCATCAAGTTTTCCATCCAGTGCCTTACAGTAAGAAGTACTACTCTAAATATCAACCAGACAGAAATTCGGATCTTTCCTAGACCAGTTCAGCTCCAAGGTGACAGAAGCATCTAAGACAGATGGTCCATATTCAGAAGGTTAAATAGTATACATAAATTATTTTCCAACTTATTCCTTGATTCTATATCTTTCCAGAAAGTCTAGGTAATAGATAATATACTTTCTCCTGAAATTTAACCAATTTCCCTCACCACTTGGTCAGAGAAAATGTAAATGTATTGGTTCAAGTTTAACTCAGTTAATTTGCTATTTTCTCAGTCAAATCAGAGTCAAGACAATGCAGAGTTCTCTCCTCCCTCTTCCACATAAGCTCCAGTTGGTCTACTGGCAAGGTACTGGGAAAGATCTCATTCTTTCATTTATACTAGTTTCTGCTAAGATGCAGTGCACACCTCTTGACCAAAGCTCCCATGCTGACATCTTCTGAGAGGGACACTCCATGTTACCACCCCAAATTGATCCCTCATCACAGAGGCAAAGACGTCTTCGCCTCTGCCCACTCTCAGTTCTCTGCTACCCCTTCCTCAGATGTACAAGAGGGTTTGGGGTCCTCCTCACACCATATACAATCAAGCTCTACAAAAGATTCTCTGTCAGAAACTCTGTGCTATCTCCAGAAGCTTTGCTGCTCCATACATAAAAACTGTGGTACCTATGGGAAAACAAGCAGGGGAGTGAGGCACACGTCCGCTTTCCTCTGACGTCCTCTGACGTCCCCCAGTCCTTGGGCTAAGACTGTCACTGGGACAAGTATAGGGAAAAACACAGAGACTTTAGTCAGTGTTCGATGCTATTCCTTTCCAAACCTGTCTTCCATTCAAAGTTTAAATCAATTTAAAGTTCCAGAACATTTATACCTCAACAATTTCTGTCATTGTCTTCCCATCTTCATGAGCTTTCATTGTTACAGAGCCTAGATCCATCAAGCAAACACTGTGCTAGCGCCTCCAGTCAGAAAAGGTGCAATGTACTCTACATAGCTGTATCCTCATCACCAGAGTGCACCGTAAATGAGACTGCTTTCCTCCCAAGCTCCCCCAAAGGTTGTAATGACAAGTCCAGTCACTATTATTGTTTCAGAAATTTTAGATGTGAGAAGACCCAAACACCCACGAAATTCGCTGACTTATGTGAAGAACACACAAAGGAACTTATTTCCAGTTCCAATTTCGTCAAAATTTTCCATTATTTTCCCCAGCACAGAGTAGCCTTTGTACCTGTGGATCTTCCTGAATGTTTACAACCCAAAGGATATAGAGGTGTGAAAATGTGACTCACGTTCTTGATAAACTCATAGCAGATGACGAACCCTTGAAAATGATCAAGAATAAAATCCCCCTTCTTCTAAACTTTCTTTCATGTCAAAAGTTAGTCTGGCTTATTCAACAACTTATACCTCAGAGCTTGAGCAATAATGAATCTCTCCATGTGGCATCAACAGCTAAGATTTCAGAAGCATGAAGGGAAAGTCTTTAAAAAATAACTCAGGGTTAGCAGCTAGAAAAGAGTTCACAGTTTTACTAGCCAGGGAATAAATTATTATAAACCCAGTAACTGATTCAACATGCCTGCTTGCTAACTCCCCCAAACCCCATGAGGAAAGTTTTAAAATGAGTACTTTTGACATAAACTGCCTCACTCTTAGAACACACTAAAATCTTGAGTATTTACCCCATAAAATAAAACTGTCAAGAATGTAACAGTCAAAAAATAAATTCATCTCTTTTCTAGGAAAAGTATAATAATTAACCTATATTTTAAGCCAACAACAAATCCTAACCACAGATTATCTGTTGAAGAGAACATAAATTTTTGTAATAAATTCATGAGTCATTCTTTCCCACCGTTTTCAGATTAATAAGAGTAAATCTCTCACTAAAGAATTTAGCTTGAGTGCTGAGGTGGCAGCTCAGTCACAAAAGGGCTTGCTTTGCAAATGTGAGGCCCTGGCTTATATCCACAGAACCCACATAAAAAGCCAGCATGGTGGCACGCACTTGTAATCCCAGGGATGATAAGACAGGAGGCAAGGTTGAAACGGGCAGATCACTGAAAGCTCACTGGCAAGCTAGTCTGGCCTACTGAGTAGAGGTCCAGGCCAGTGAGAGATTCTGTCTCAAATGAAAGACAGATAACTCCTGAGACCAACACCTGAGGTAGTTCTCTGACCACACAAACATGTACACATACATCCATACACATGTGCACACACACACATGAGCACGAACATATATACACATGCACATGTGTGTACAAGATTTAGCTTTAAATGGAAGATAACTTGAGTACCTGTCTCACCTCTCTCCATTCTGGAAAAGATGGCAGTTTTCTTTGGGTTTAGCTTACAAATGAAGCATTACTATGCTTTGAAAATAAGGTGGTCACAAAACTTAGCTGCCACAGTGCCCTATCTGTGGACATGAACTGTCTCTTCTACTCTGAATTCTTGGCCTCTGTTGAGATAAAGATAACTAACACATAGTAATCATTTACTGCATTCAAGTACTGTTTAAAGCCTTGACAGAAATTAACTCAAATATGCATAACAACTTTTCTAACCCACGAAAGGAATATCAAAACCAAATGAAACCATGGGACAATCAAAGCAGTCTGATTTGTTTGAATGGCTAAATTATAAAAAGATCTTTTTATTTTTATTGACACTATAGTTGTTACAGGACAAATACATACATAGTTTCTTCAAATCTACTTCCAAACTCCATTTTCCAACTAGGAACAGGCATGAATAATACGTTCTGGAGGCTAGGAAGAAGGCTCAATGGGTCAAGTACTCGCCACCCAAGCATGAGGACAAGAATATGGATCTCCAGGACCTGTGGAAAAAGCTCAGTCAGCATGAAAGCCTGCCTGGAATCCCAGAGTGCTGGAGGCAGAGACAAAGGCTAACTGCTTTGGTAAGCTCCAGGTTCAGCGAGAGACCCTGTCTCCGTGAATAAGCTGGAGAAGAATTAAGGAAAATACCTGACATCACCCTCCAACTTCCACATGTACGCACACACACGTGCACACAAACTTGCATATGTGCACTCAGACACAGATGCAAACACATGAGCATACCACACACAGAGATATATATGCAAAAGAAATAATACCTTCCTCATAGGCCACTGCAAAAATCCTTCCACAGTGCCATTGTGTTCACTCAGTGTTCAACTGTCTTTTGGGTCTCATCAGAAGTTTCAGCCAATCATGAGTTCTCTTTCATGTCTCAGTGTTTCACCATTCCACTCAGTACCCCATTCTGGTCCAAGGCCATATCTAAAGCATTTCAGTTTCATGCTCACTCACCTCCTCCCATGTGGGAGACAGGTTTGAGCCTAGGGTGAAAGTCTTATTGACAGCCATACAGCAGGCCTGAGGCAACGGCCAGACTGCTGGAGCCACAGGAACGCTTTGTGACATTTGCTTCCATTGGCAGATCATGAGACTGATGCCTAGAGCTCGCCACTTCCTAATCACCACCCTTGGAATCCAAAATTGCACCACTTAGATAAGCAACAGTCAGGGTTATGTGGTTTCCAGGAATCTAGGCTCTGTAATCTGAAACCCAGTATGCTAATGAGGCATCCTACCCTCTATTCTGTGACAGGGTGTTAAGTCTGTTATGCTAATAAGGTATCCTACTTGCTGTGCTGTGATTGGACCACTACCCCTATATAAGCTTATGCCTTCTTGCAATAAACCAGACCTGTGTCACTGAACCTAGTCTCCTGTATCTGAATGAGGCTCCATTGACACAGTCTCCTCACCAGCCCTGGGGTCCAGGACAGGCAGAAGCTACGACGACAGGAGGCAACACATGGCAAGCAGAAGAGCTGCCTCAGCACCAGGTGAGCAGAAGAGTGGCCTCAGCCAGGGCAGGCAGAAGAGCAGCCTCAGCCCAGGGCAAGCGGAGGAGCAGCCTTGATACCCATGAGAACGGAGTGGCACCCACGAGAACGGAGGAGTGGCTGCCACTGGCAGTGACTGCACTCCCAGACCTCCTTCCTGTCTGCTAATCATAGCTCCCTTTCCAGTATAATCCATTCTAGTTTCCCTTCTGAAGTCTTCTCCATCTTATAGAATGACATGGACTAAATGTCTGTGATACGCTTGCCCCCCCTTGTCCATTATTTGGTCTTCAAATTATCCTAAAAATAGTTCATAGTGTTCCTGTTTGCCTGGCATAGGGGCACACACCTGAAATAACAGCACTCAGGAGGGAGAAGCAGAAGGACACACAATGCCAGTGGAGGCCAGAAGAGGGTATCAGATCCCCTGGAACTGGATTAGCCACCTATGGGTGCTGGGAACCAAGCCCCAGTCCTCAGCAAGAACAGTTAGTGATCTTAACCTCTTAACTGTTGAGCCATCTCTCCAGCCCCAGGATTATTGAGTTTGAAGCCAACATGAACTATGAGATCCTGCCTCAAAAACTATATATAATAGTATCCCTTTAGACATGTGAGGATTAGAGACACTCTGGCATGTGGGAGGGGTAGAGCCAGTAAGAGCTTGTACACGAGTCCTTCCAACCTTGTAATGCTTTCTAATTGTTTGTGTAGGTGAAGTCTCTATAGTTGGCTAAGTTCCTTGAAGTCTAAGTCTGATGGAGACTCATATAAAGCAGTATCTAAGTGCTTAACTTGAGGGGCTGGAGAGATGGTTCAGCGGTTAAGAACACTGGCTGTTCTTGCAGAAGACCCAGATTCGAATCCCAGCACCCACATGGTACCTAACAACTGTCTGTAACTGCAGTTTGAAAGCCTCTTCTGTCCTCCACAGGCATTGCTCAACACGGGTGCACTTACCTACATGCAGGCAATACACCCATACACATAAAATAAAAATAATAAAATATTTTTTAAAAACAGGCTAACTTGAATTGGCAAAAGTGGTATGAAGTTACAATGAAAGGTTTACTCTTTAAATCACCTCAAAATTTTCCTATAAGAACTATGAGCTACAAGATCCTTCCAACAGCCTGCTAGAGGTGTCAGAACAGCAACATCAGCACCAAACCTTCAAGGGATGGTTGAAGATGCTGAAGAAAAGCTCTTGGAAAAGAACTGGGAGAGATTCCAGTTGCCCTGGAAAACGTTATCTGCCCAAACATCCAACTTCCAAGGAGTTTAGGTCTTGAGAAACGAGAAAGAAAAATATGGCATTTCCTTTTACCACTTTGACATTCCAAAGCATTTCCTTTTGTTTTGACCCTAGAGGTCCAAGTCAGCTGAAACAAAGCTAAACTGGATAGCTTCATTGCCATTAAGCAAATTCTAACCCAACATGCCTTATCCTCTTTCCAGAAGCCATGTTCAAATGGAAGGACGACAGAACCATGGTTGGATATATCTCAGTAACCACATACCCAGCTCTTAGCAAGTACCATCAAGGAACATGATGGCACGGGCCCTAGTCTTGTGTCATCTTCCTCTCTCGCACACCAGACTCCACAACTGCATCACAGAACTACCAGAGAGAAGGTGGGTTTCAACCTCAGCTTGCCACTGCTGACTAGCCTCTGAAAGAACCTGTCTGCCCAGTACCTTTGCAAGCAGGCTCACCCACAATCTTTATGTGGTAGTATTTTCCATCACCACAACCCTCCATTTCTTTACAAAGAGTCCTTTAGAACCTGGGAACAAACCAGGTGCTAAAAGCTTTTAGCTCCTTGCTGCAGTCCTGCTCAGTGGCCCATATGAGTGCCTTTATGACTTTGATTTGGGGCAGGAGGCAGCTGGAGCGTGGCAGACCCCATCCATCCTTCAACAGCCTTTTTGCCTGGTGTTCAGGGGTCAGATACAAAACACCAGCTGCCAGCTGCATGCCTGGTGACAGGCTGAGGGCCTTTTCTCAGGAAAGGGGAGGTTAATAAACAGCCAAATCACAGACTTCTTATTCTTTCTCCTCCCCTTCACTCTCCTTGCCAAAGGACCGCCTTTAGTTTTATAAGACCTTCTGTCACCAAACAATTAGGCCGGCTGCCACCACCAGCTACACAGTCCTAGAAAACACTAGTGTAACTTGACTTGGATCAGCCTGGGAAGCAGGCACGACACCTTACTAGGAGAAAGTTGAGCATTGAAAAAGTCACTCTTGCAAGAGCTGGCTTAAATATTTATTAAAAGAATTAAATATCATTACCTCCCCAATCTTGAACATTAACACACACACAAAAAAAAAAAAAAAAAACACATCAACCAAGAATCTGTTTGCTTTAACGAGTTGTTATCCAATCCATTAGGAAACCCTTCAGGAATACAAATATGTAAAATAACAATGTATAAAATATTAATGTATTTTTAGTTAGCATATGATTACATATAAACATGTACCACAAATATTTTAAAATACATATTTATGTATAGGTATGTATCATTTATGTCTTGAATTTTAAATATTATTTATACTCATATATTTCTGTATGGATTTATATATAATGAAGTATATAAAACATTTTACGAATGTAGATATTTTAGACATAATAGATTAATCGCTATATAATTAGAAATATTTTAAGTAATGTATATACATAAAATACATTTCATATAGAAGTGCAACTGCTTACTGTAATATCAATACACATATATCCTTACTACAAATACGACCTGTGAAGTCATTCAGGTTGTACACTGAAATTTCTTCCTTTCTTTTTTTAAATATTTTATTTTGTTTTATTTTTTGTGTGTATGAGTGCTTGCCCACACATATCTAAGTGCACCATGTGTGTAATGCCCACAGAGGCCAGAAGAGGCTGTCAGATGCCCTGGAACTGGAGTTGTGAATAGTTGTTAGCTGCTACGTGGGTGCTGGGAATCAGATCCAGGTCCTCTGGGAGAACAATAAATGCTCTTATCACAGAGCCATCTCTCCAAGCCTGAAATCTTCCATTCTTTATTGTCATTTTTGTGATTATGTTAGGAACAAAGCTGAGAGCAGTAATTCTAGAATGACCACAGGTAACAAGCTTGCTGCAAGTTTCAAACTAAAACAACCTAAGTAGACTCTCATTTTCCACAAGAAGAGGGAGGATTTATAAGAAAAGGTTTCACTCCTGTGCTGAAATATCAGTTCATACATACAGATTTCATAGGTCAATATAACCAATCTGAGGTAGCGACTAAAACTGAACAGGGAAAAATATTTAAATAGGCTGAGGTTATCTTTCATTGGTAACACACTTGCCTAGCACACATGAAGTTCTAAGTCCAAATCCCCAACACAGAAAAGAAAATTGCTAAGTGTGGTATTACATGCCTCAGTACTTGGGAGGTTGAGGCAGGAGGATTAGGACTGTAAATTCAAACAGCCCGAGCTACATGGGGAGTTCCAAGCCAGCTTGGATCAGTTTCAAACAAAAGAAATCCATTTAAATAAAGCTAAAACAAAGATAATATTTATTCTCAGGCACACAGGTAATTGTCAAAAGGTCATAATAGTATAGTCTCAAGCCTTAGGAAAATAGCACACGTTTTGACAATGTATATAGCAGACTGCTCACAGAGGACCCTTAGCCCTCATGCGAAGTTCTTATCTACTTTGTATGCATTGACTTCTCACTCAAATAATTTCATTGAAGTATTTGAAAGAGAATTCTTTCCACACTAGAGAAGCCTTGGAAGATGGAGGGTGGCATCCGTGGGAAGCACGTGAATGATGCTGCCCTTCCAACAGCAGACCCTCCAGACCCTCCAGAACCAGGTCACTCTGCCCTCCCATACTCCCTAGCTGCAGAGGAAAATGCACAATCGACATTTTATTATCTGGCACCGATTCTCTTAAAGCCATCAAGCATTCAAAATAAACAATGGCATGGCTGATGCACACAACCGCATTGTTTATGGCAATTCTTAAGGAAGAAAGGCAGAGAAAGAGGAAACATTTTCTTCTGGCATTTCAAAGCACCTTCTGATATAACAAGTTATTGCATGTTAAAAGGATCAACTGCCTCAGTAAATTCTATTTCACCAGGGAACTGCTACAGTTGCATTGTACAAACACTAAGAAATGAAGCCCCATACCACTGCTAACAAACACAGAGATGGCCTCTATTACAGAGTCAAGAGACTGACAGAACTCTCCAGCACTTTTCTTTACAGCCCTAAACACGTCCCAAAATACTTCAGCAGCCGCAATGGGTGCATTTAACATCTCAGGCTTTGAAAGGAACATGAATTTCACTAAAAATGTTTACTGTCAATACCAGGGCACTTTCCCCAAACATGTTTTTTCAACCGTAGAACTCTTGTGTCATTACATCCCTACTCATGTCTAGTCAGACACTAACATTCCCAGTGGATTATGAAGAAACCAGTCACATGGAACTCAGCGCTGTATTACCCAACAGAATGGATAACCCAAGTAACTACACAGGCTAGCTTTCGTCGGAAGAAGCCATGAGTAGCTGAGTCTGGTACAGCCTGCTCCAAGCTCTGCCGCAGTCTCTGGCCCTGCCCTGCTTTCTGTCTTAAGCAATCTTTACTGAGGATCGGATTTGTACATAAGAGTTAAATATAGTTTATCAAAATCTATACTGAATACATCTTAATAATAAAGAAAATAAATATATTACTAAAATAACAACAAAACCATGAATTAAAACAAGGTGTCTCCATTTGCAATAAATTATAGTCTCAGCTAAAGCAAATCTGACAGAAAAAAAACTGGGCATCTATAGAATAACAAGAGTTAATAAAACAACTAAATAACAGAAACTGATTAATAATAGTACGGTAGGAAAGAGTATAGGACTTTTCAATCATATTTTTCTATTTCTTGAATTTGTATTGCATATATACAAAAATTAAAAATACATGTTGAATTGAAATTTTAAAGCAATAATGACAACCAACAGAAGAACTAGGAACAACCTACCTTTTATGTGGATTTCATATCTAGTTAAAAGACTAAAACTGGAGCTAAAGAGGTGGCTCAGCAGTTAGGAGCACTGGTTGCTCTTACAGAGGACCCTGGTTCAATCCCCAGCACCCACATGGTGACTACCATCTGAAACTCCAGTTCCAGGGGATCTGACACCCTCTTCTGACCTCTGCAGGCATTGCACGACACAGGTACACTTACACACATGCAGTCGATACACTCATACACATAAAATGAAAATAATGAATAAAATATTTGTTTAAAAGAACAAATTTGAGTCTTACAAAAGTCTTTCAACAGGATGTCTAAATAAAAATGTTAGTTATCCAAAACTCAAACAAATCAAAAGCTGATGCTCATCTGCTGTGCTGGGTTTAAACATCTGACTTTTTAATTCAACATAAGCGTGTGTTCAGTGGTATATGGACTGAAATAAAAATATAAGAAATTTAAATTGTTGAATCCACAGTCAGTGGTTAATAAATAAGAATTTCAATATCTGAGACTTGAAAGAAGGACCCTCTTCAACACAGTGACACTAACAAAAATATCCTCAAGGAAATGACAAGGGATTCAGACCGAAAGCGCTGCAGGAATGTGACTGTGAAGTATCAAGAAATAATCCATGAGAACAAAATCTAATATTTTGTAACTTGCTTCAGTTTTCTTGCACAATCAGAAACATGATAATAACTAAACATTCATTAAAGAAGCTTTTTGTAGTTACCGGGCATTCCCTCGGTCAGTCACATGGGTTTCGTCATAAAAACTTTAAAATAACATGGAAATTGTTTTATCTAAGGCTAGATAACAAACACAGAAAGTGAAATTACATATGTGCTGTCATCATGGATGTGTGCATGCCACATTGTGGGAACTGATGGCTACAACTTTGAAAACCAAGAGAGAAAGCAAAGACCAAGATTTCTTAATGCTTAATCACACACATGCACATGCACACACACATACATACACAAAGGAGCCCAAATTAAAAGACACACCTGTGCCATCCCCACCGTCCTGGGCATGAATATCTATCTCTGCCATATGAAAAATTTCCCAAACACTGGCTCCTTCAATCTTTAGGAATTTTCTTCTAATGCCCACATCTGTCCATCGTCTATTAGAAACCTTCTGCTGACCACAAGGTAAGTCTGGATTCCATCTCACCTTGCTTGAAAGCATAATCCCAAACTTCATCCTCTATAGCAAACTTAAAATCCTTGAAGTCAAAAGATTTTTATGTGTACGCTGCCAGGTAGCAAGGGGTGATGTTAATTAAGAAAGAGGGAGAAATTAGGAGGGAGAGAAGTTTAGCTGACGAAAATACAATTCATTTGTTCATTTGTCCAGCAAAAAGGTAAATTTAGGCACAGTGTGTTCCAGATTTAAAAAAAAAAAAAAAGCAGAAAACAAAATAAATACAGTCATTCTCAAGTGCAGTTAACAGTGAGTTCTATGTTGGATATGCTGAACTTGTGTCACTTCCAGGGTAACCTGAGTAGGTAGAAACATATGTCTCAAAGAAACACAGACAAGACTGAAAAGCAAAGATCTAGCTAGTTATGTGACTGGCCTTTCACTGAAAGCCCTAGGCAGATGTGGCAGGAGGAGTCACAACAAGTTACCAAGAACACAAGCTTTGGAGACCTCAGATGTTCCTGGCAATGAGTGATGAGGTCTAGGGTATAGTCACACCAGGTCAGGGGCAAGATGGAGTGAGTCTGGACACTCAGGACTCCAGAAAAAGCCAGGGTCATTGAGCAGGAGGACAGATTGGAAACAGATCATTTTCATTAGCCAAAGCCTTGAGCATATGAGCAGTTTACCAAAATACAAGAGAGCTTGGAATATATTTTAATAATGTTCCTACAGATAATTATTTCAAAGCATCAGAGAAGTCTAAAAGAGAATGCTCTTCAAGGGATCCAAGAGAAAGAAAACTCCTAAAATGCAAACAGTAAAATGCACTGGAGACAACTAAAAGAGAAGAAAATTAAAATGCTAAGTATGTGAGTCACTAAAATACATTTGAAGGAGAAAATCAGGAAAAATGTTCTTAAATGCACTTCAAAGGACGATGGAAATCTTTGAAAAAATAGGGCCTGAGAAGACACAAAAAAGGCAAATAATGGTATCCAATGTGACTCAAATCTCAATGTCAAGAGCTTTTATGAAATAATAAATTCCATCTAAATTAAATACTTTGTAGTCACCCTATGACCTAACCTTCCCTGCTCTCATTTCTGCTGTGGTTATAAACACTAAGCTACAGATCCAGAGCCACTGAGAAGAGTAATGTAGGGAAAGTGTGCCACCAATGTGGCCACTAGGGCATACAGTCCCGTAATTGGGTAGAAGTTGCTTTTCAGTGAATCTGACATTTTTAATAGTAATTCAGCATTTCTCTGACATCAGTTTTTAAAATAAAGAAACTCTCAAGTCTGTCAGAGTATTTAGTAATTATGTATTTTATGAGCTTAAGAGAGTGGGAGCGCAGTTTCGGGTTTCATTTCGAAACTTTTTTAAGAGCTACAATTGGTTGACTCTGGGGAAGCTGTCCATGTTTTATGAGAATAGAATGCTGTTTAAGTCCTACAAACAAAATGTATTTTTATTAAACATGACTAATGCTGAGCAAAAGTTCAAAGGCTTGGAATTTTAAAAGCAATAGTTGAACTCACTTCATTACTGGAAAAGTCATTTTCAAAGTTAACCTTCAGGGCTATCCAGAGGCTGGAAAACAGTTTATTTTATTGCATAGTTAATAAGTATCATAATAGGTATCATACACTCTTCCTAAAAGAGGCAAAGTATGTTCCTCTTAAATATTGAAAATAACTATGAGTAGATAAGATATATAACTATTAGAACACAATGCATACAGTGTTAAAAGCTACCTCTCTAGCTAAGTATAATACACAATTTTTGATTGATTTGTAGACTAAAAATAAATCAAAGTCTTTAAAACAGCTTTGATGGTGCAGTAGGTAAGAGCACTTGCTATGCAAGCATAAGGACATGAATTTGGGTCCCCACTACCCCTATAAAACGCTAGACACAGACTTGCACACCTGTAACCCCAGCAATGTGGGGGCTGGAGGTAGGAGTATTCCTGGGGCTTGCTGGTCAACCATCCTATCCAGAAGCCAGCTAGGGGTTGGAGAGACGGCTCAGCCAATAAGAGCTGCTGGTACAGAGGACCCAGGTTCAGTTCTCAGAACCCACATGGCAGCTAGCAACCGACTATAACTCCAGTTCCATGGACTCCAGCACCTTCTGGCCTCCACAGGTACTGTGTGAGCAGGGTGCACCTACATACATGCAGGTAAAACACTCATACACATAAAATAAAAATAAAAATAAAAATTTAAAGCCAGAAAGCTCTAAGCTCTATGAGAAATCCTGTCTCAATGAAATAAGAATACCCAACATCCCCTCTGGCCTCCACACACAAGCACAAATGTACACCTGGACACACTTGTGCACAGACCACATACATAGACACCACAGAGGAGCAGAGACAGAAATATCTTTGTTATAATTGAAGAAATTTGGATACAAAATCTATATTAAATTAATATTTATTTGGAGTTAAGTTTCTTGGATTTCAGTGTGTTTTTAGATTTAGGCAGGCGAATGTTCTACCTCTGACTTGAGTCACAGAAACATTTAAGGGCAAATTGCTATGATGTCTGCAATCTGCAATCATTTTCAAATGTCTTTTATTAATTGTGAATATGTGTGTCTACACACAAAAATAAAATAGATATTAAAAAAAGTGCCAGAGCAGAGTCATGTCAGCACAAAAGTAAATGTATTTAACACATGCATACACATGATACACAGTATTAAGTGTTTTAACAAAAATCTAACAGTTTGAAGCTTTCAAGAAGATCCAATTTGACTCCAACATTACCAATAAAAATAAAGAAGCTTTAAATCAAAAAGAAAAGACATATTCATAGGTTTCCATATACCAAGTTCCTCAAGTCAGAAAACTCCGATTCCTTCGGTTCCTTGCTCTTCTTCACTGACATCCAGACCAGTGGTGGCTAGTCAGTTCTGTCCAATACATCCAGAGCTCATCATTTCCACCCTTGCCCTCCACCAGATGCTGCCCACCCTCACCAGGATTGCCACAATGAAGTATTATTGACATTAGTAAGTGATGTTTCCCTTTGAACCACTTTCAGTCTGTTTCCTACAATGAAGCAAGGATGATCTTTTAGAGCATGAAACATCCTACCTCAAAGCTTCTAGTAGTTTCCATTTGGAATAAAATTCAAATTCTTTGTCCTGACTGCCTATCTGGCTCTACACAATCTGGACTTGTCCTTCTGGCCTTGTCTCCTACTAATCTGCCCCTTGCTTTCTGTAATTCAATTACCTGGGCTTTCCTTCTATTCCTCAAGTAGACCAACTTGCTCCCTCTGACACTTTTGCACTAGTACTTTTCCTCTGTCAGAAATGCTAGGGATATTTATGTGGCTAGCTATTATTAGCATGTGACTCTCAAATAAATATTGCTTATCAGAAAGACTTTTCCTAATAATATAAATTAACAGTGTAGCTATTTCCAGTCACCATAGTTTAGACACAAAACACTGGTCCCGACTTGGTATTTTCTGATTTAAGTTGTTATTAATAATAAATTTCTACGAGATTTATTACTGATGTTACACTTTTTTTTAATTATAAGGGAATATAATGAGCAACTGTATCTTCCAAAACTTAATCATGTGAAGTTAACAAATTCCTACAAAACCAAAACTACTAAAATTGAGTTGGAAAAAAGAGAAAATGAGTGAATGTTTTGTGAGTGAAGAAATCAGCTTCATGGTTTTAAACTTCACAGGGAGAAAAGCCTAAAGCTAGTTGACATCATTGGTGAAGTTTACCAAACATTTATGACAAGCTAATGAAAAATTTTCAAGTCATGTGATCCTGTTATACCTCTCCTGGCTATTTACCCAAAGGAATCTAGGTCAGCAAACCACAGAAATACTTGCACAGCCATGTTTATTGCAGCTCTATTCACATAGGCAGGATATGGAACCAGTTTAGATAGCCATCAACGAATAAATGGATAACGAAAATGTGGTCCGTACACACAGTGGAGTTTTGTTGAGTTTTTGTTATTTCGTCTTGCTTTTTTGTTTTGGGTTGTTTTGTTGTTGTTGCTGTTGTTGTTCTTTTGTTTTGTTTTGTTGTTTGCTTGCTTGCTTGGTTAATTGGTTGGGTTTTATGAAACAGAGTCTCCCTTTGTAACCCTGGATAGCCTAGAACTGACTGTATAGACCAGGTTAGCTTTGAACTCACAGAAATCCACCTGCCTCTGCCTCCTGAGTTCTGGATTAAAAGGGTGAGCTACCACACCCTGCCACAATGGAGTTTTATTCAGCCCCCAAACAAATGAAATTATGCCATTTTCAGAAAAATGGAAGGGACTGGAAATCATCGTGTTAATCAAAATAAACCAGACTTACAAAGACAAATATCACATTTCTTTTGTAAAATTTTGATTTTTATATGTGTGTGTATTTAAGATGTGAAAATAGGGGACTTTTTGGGGAAAGGAAGTGTTTCAAAAGGGGGAAAAAGGAGGATAATAGGGGAGAAGAAAGACAAATATCATATGTTCTCTTTTTTCATGCAGAACCTAGATTTAAGTATATATGACAAGAAAACAAAAATGTTCATGTCTGTTTTATTTAATTAAAGTTATAAAATAGTACAGCAGGCATTTATCCAGAATCCTGTACTGAAATACATACATTGCTGTTTCACGTCTGTAGAAAACTTAGTAGAGAGAAATAACAGGAATAATAATAGCCTTGGGAAGACTAACTCCCTGAGGAAATGCTACATGTTGTACTCTTGATTGTGCCTAGAAGCTACCCAGGATGAAAGGTTCAGAAGCTGAGGGTCTTTGGTCTAAGCTTCTCTGTTTTGCAAAAGTACCAGAAGTCATTCGAATGTGTAGCTAGAACTTGGCTGGCAGGCCAGTGAGATGGCTCAGTGGTAAAAGCACTTATGCCAAACCTGATGACTTGAGTTTGATATATCCCCAGCCCTGCCACCCCCTGCCATCCCACATTGAGGAGGGAAAGAACCAATTTCTGCAAGCTGTCCTCTGACCTCCATGCTCACACATCTACATGCATATATACACATACACAGTCAATTTAAAAAGTATAAATGTTTTTTAAAAAGAATTTAGCAATATTATGTTCTAAAAGTTATCCTTGAAGTAGAAAAAACCCTCAAAATAAGAATCCAAGTTTCATCACATTACTCTTCACCACACACAACATAGGAGCTACTTCCCTGAATAATGATTTGAGTCAATGCCAGACTGTCTCAGAAGAGTTTATTTAGGTCTCTGTGAAGCTCACTGTGATATTTATTGGGAATATGATTCAGAAGGTATTTGTTTTTACAATATCTTCCCAAAGAAGCTTGATGGAAAGTTTTCTCTGACTTAAAAAAAAAAAAAAAAAAAAAAAAAAAAAAAAAAAAAAACCCACACAACTCAAAAATTATTTTCATATCGTGAATACTATGAACTATATTACTGATTTTATTTTCTACCTTGGTTGGTTTTATACAGCTTAGAACCAAAATTGGGTTCTCTCCTAGTAAGAGTGTGCCTCTCAGCACACTAATCTTACTTTGGCCTCAACTTCTCATTTCACAGGGCACCACACTGATGACCCTGGATCTATTCAGTGTCCCTGAGGATGATGTATAACTATCATGTGTCTACAGTTGCTGTGTTATGTCAAGTGTTGGGAAGAACAGCTTCAGACTGAGGCCAGTGTGTGAGGGCCTGTTGTAAAATGGGAGAATACACTTCTGCTCTGTTGGTGTATCTTTAACGAAATTCAAGGCTTCCTGAGATATATAATGCTTCACAGAGAATCTTTTGGAACACTGCTTCTTTCTTGCTTACTTGTATTATATGCAGATAAACAAAAATCTTAGGTCAAAAGAAAAATCCAACTAGAAGATAGCATTTAAAATTTTGGATTTTCAGCTTATTCAAATGATGAAAAAGTTGTTTGAGTTCAGGTCTCTTCAGACTATGGCTTCCACAAACCAAACCACTGATAGAAAATCAAAAATCCAAGTTCCGGCCCATCAAGCAAGTGGCTTCAAAGAAGATCCCGTTGCCTTTGTGCATTGCAGAGTAATTGCTATCCTATTTATCTGCATGCTGATTTTCCCCCAAGATGAGCACCCTGTGTAAATACTCTGAAGTGGACATGCATGGCAGGAGAATGGAAGAGGATTCAGATAACTCAGCTTCTCTGCAGCTCACCAACCAGAAAATAGGTGAGAGAGTACCTGTGTTTAGGGAAAGGAGGAAGGAGCCCCTGGTTTCTCCCTCATTCACTAACACTGGTTTGCCTCTTTCACTATCTGTGATGGCTAATTTTATGTGTCAACTTGACTGGATAACAGAGAACTCATATATTTGGCCAAACATTATTTCCTTTATGTCTGTGAGAATTAGGGGACTCGAATTAAATAGTTTGTCCTTCCTAAGGTGAGTGAACCTCATCCGGTTCAGTTAAATTTTTTTAAATGCTAGCAAGAGGCAATTTCCTCTTGCCTGACTAACCTCGAACTAGAATATTAGTTGTTTCCTGCCTGGAGACTCACACTGAAAAAGCAGGGTTTTAAGTTTCCAATAATAAATTGGTTCATTCTAAAACTATATTTAAATGTAAAATTAATTTTGTGCCACCAAACAAGGATATTTTCTTTGTTGTATTAGGTGTAGAATGTTTGAGAAAGAACCAGCAAGTAAAATTTGCAGTCTAAAATAACAGGGAAGCCTATCTTGAAAAAACAATGCTACCTACTGTGTAATTCCAACTATATTTCATTCTGGAAAAGGTGAAACTACAGAAACCACAAAGAAGTCAGTGACTAACATTCAGCCAGAAGGGTCGGGAACACTGGGGAGTTTGACATCAGTGACATTATTCTTTGTGCTTTCATTGTACATTTGCAAAGCTCATCGTGTCAGAGTAGCAAATAGCCCCATAAATTTAACTAGTCAAGGCTATAAAATTTCTTCTCTATCTGTTGGAAGACCCTTTCCAGTTTCACTGGTCATAGGACCACCCCTAGAAAGGCAGTTTCACCTTAAGTTATGCTAAATAGATGGGTGGAATTCCTAGAGCGTTAATGAGATAGTGAACTTTCCTGTCTGGAATCCTGCCTCCCAGTGCCTAGCTTCTGGACCCAGACTCAGACATGTAGGTCTCTCTAAGTCTACCTGATTTTCTGAATTCTTCAGAAAAGTGTAACTCTTTTCTTCTTCATATCCCTTTTCTAAACATGCTTTCTTTAATACTTTGGGCTGCCCTAGCATCTTGTTCCCAGCCATGTGGCTGCCAGTCAGCCACATGTCTGCTCTCCACACAGGTTCTAAACCTGCATGGCTTCATGGCTTACTTTTTTCTCCCCTCTTCAAGGCAGCTAGCGAGATTACCAGCTCACCTGCCCTGAGGATTTTTCTTTAAAATTCTAATAAAATTGTCCCAAAGCTTCTGTTTGTGTCCATTCTTAAATATTTTTATGAATGAGACTAAGAACCCTCTAGGGGAGGCATTCTCCCCATTTCAATAGAGCACATAACACAATGAACTATGGACTTTAATAATAGTATGCCAACACTGAATTCATCAGTGTTAACAAATGCACCACTTAATAATATAAGGTGTTGGTAACAGGAACCTGGTAAGTGTTAGGGAGGGAAGTGGGGTTAACTGAAATCTTTGTGTGGTCTGCTCAATTTTTCTAATCATTTAAAACTGTCCTAAAGAGTCAATTAATGTTAAAACTCAAACAAAAGTTAGGTGGATGTTAGTAGGTCCAGACTGTTTTAGGAACAAGTAGCAAATCATTTTGAACTTGATAGCTGACATATCTTAGAGTGTCCAACCCCCTCGATTCTCACGTTAGCAGTTAAATTACAATATCACAGTATTTAGAGGTAAGGTGGTTTAGTCATGATGGTTGAACCCTCACAAATGGGACCAATGTTCTTATAAAATAGGCTCCAGGGAGCTATTGGCCCCTGCTGCTTTGTGAAGACATAGCAAGAAGCCTCCATCTCTGAAGCACAGACCAGTCTCTCACCAGACACCAAATCTTCTGGCATATTTATCTCAGACTTCCTAGCCTCCAGGAAGTGGGAAATAAACCTCTGTTGCTTACAAATTATTCAGCCTAAGCTATTTTGTTATAGTGACAGGAATAAACTACAACCATTGTATATAGAGCTGTAGAATTGGCTGCTATAGTGACAGGAATGGACTACAACCACTGTATATAAAGGCATAGAATTGGCTGCTGACCTGGACTCTGTCCCAGGTAGTTCTCACAGCAGCTCATGGTGCTTTCTCCATACTGAGTGGTTATTTCATAGTCAGTAATAAATGGAGAAGCAGTGTTAAAGTTCAGACTGGCCCATGTGTCGAAAGTTTGGTTGCCAACCTGTGGAACTACTGGAAAGTGGAGGAACCATCAGGAGCTCAGGTCAACTAGAAAGAAGTTAGGTCATTGAGAGAGTATCCTTGAAGGGGTTCTTGAGACCCCAGACCCTTCATTCTCTTTGCTTTCTGATTACTATGAGTGGCCTCCTCTACCATACCCCTGTCACTTGACTGTGACAGGCCCAAGGCAATGTGAGTAAGCTACCATGTACTAAAGCCTCTGAAACCAGGAACCAAAACAAATCTTTCCTCTTTCCAATTTTATTATCTCAGGTATTTTGTCATAGTGGCAGGAAACTAAAGCAAGCAAGGTCAGTTAAACAGGCCTTATACCATTAATGGGGACTCACAGGACAAAGGATGACAACTTGATCTTGAACCAGATATGGTGTGGACATGTTCAGAACACTAGTTAGAACCTAACTACATCATTGGAAAACTTGTATAAAAACAAGTGCCTGAACTAGATATCCAACAGACACCAACACAGGCCTGATCATAGTTCCCTCCTAAAAACTGTTTTTTCCCAGGAAATTATGATAAGAGAGGCATATCTGTGATGGCTACTTTTAGATATCAATTTGGCTAAGGTAGTGGTTGACCAGATAGCTGTGAAAATAATAATTTTAAGCATGTTTATGAGGGTATCTCTGGAAGAAATGCACATTTGAGTCCAGTAGACTAAAGATGCAGCATCGTTAATAAGGGTAGATGTCACCCGAACTGTTCAGGGCTAAGCAGAACAAAAAGAGCAAATTACTTTCTCTTCTGAAGCTGAGACACCCATATTCTTCCACCTGGGAGATAAATGTTCCTGGTACCCAGTCCTGCCTCTGGGACATTTGCTAGTGGCCCCCACCTTAGGTTCTCAGACTTGTATCTCCCACTGAATTAAACCACCATCTTTCCAGCTCTCCAGCTTGCTGACAGGCAAGCATTAGGACTTCTCAGTCTTCATATGCATCTTCGCCAATTCCTGTAATGTCTTGGGGTGGGAGAGGAGAAACAATGAGTTCTGTTTTTCTGGACATTTTCATATTCAAATTTAGGACATCTTTTTTAAATTTCTTGGTTTTGAAACACTTGTGGATGCAAAAGCTTAACTCTTACCTCAAAGGAGATAAGAGACAGTTTATTCTGGAGCCAAATATGAGTGACCAGGACCAGGAACACAGATTCAGGTTACCCTAAATTCCATGTTCCAGCATGGTAACTGTTTCATTAAGTTTTATAATGACAGACCAAAGAAAAGTCATAAATCAAGACACTTTTCAAATACATTGGAGGAAACAGTAAGTAGGCAGACAGCAAAAGAGAAATCTCAGCTATAGGCCTCAGATGCTATCTGATGGCATGTTTAACCTTTTGACAGGCTGGAACTGTTCATTTTGTGAAGTTAATACATTTTGTTAGTCATGAGACTGTTGAGTCAGACTCAGAGGTAGGCAAGGAGTGGCTGTTTACAGCTAAATGCTACCTTAGATAAAATTTGCATAGGCTCTGGATTTGCAACTTTCCAAACTCACCACAGTCACTGAAGTACTAATCAGTTGGTCCTTCTTACAGGAAATTCAGTCCAAGATGTAGGGTTTTCTGGGAACTTTTTCATTCACACACTTTTATACAATTGTGTGACTTTGTTTTAGAATTTCTAAAATACACTGAAGGATGTGGCAGTTCGCAGATTTTTATCGGAACTAGGCAATGCTGTCCCCACTTTACAGCATATTATTCTGAACCACTCAGTACTTAACAGAGTAAAATCCATGTTGTCATAGATAGCTATAAAAGGTCCATAATCTCTGTGGGGGGTTGAATGAGGTATCCTCCAAAGGCTCAAGTATCCAAATACTTGGTCAACTGGTGGCACTGTTTTGGGAAGGTCATAAAATTCTTAGGAGATGTGGCCTTGCTGAAGGAAGCACATCATTGGGGGTGGACTTTGAGCATTCATAGCTATGTCTGTTTCCAGTTTGTCTCTCTGCTTCCTCCACCTACTTGAAGATGTAAGTGTTCAGCTTTCTGTTCCAGGTGCCTCCTGCCATGCCTCCCCCACCATGATGGATTCTTACCCCTCTGGAATGGTAAGTCAAATAAACTCTTCCTTCCTTATTCATGGTGTTTTATGACAACAACAGAAAAGTATATTTAATCTCATCACCCAGGATGCAGAGGCAGGGGGAATCTCTCTGAGTTCAAGGCCAACCTGGTCTACATAATGACTATCAGGCCAGCGAGGGCTACACAGTGAGACTTTGTCTTTTAAAAAAAAAAAAAAGATATGTAGAACAAACAACCATTAGCCAATAGGCTAAGTTCAGAATGTCTCCAGGACAACGCAAGACCTTTAGCATTCTTGGTCCCCACTCACTAGTACTCTGAAATCATTGCTATAACCAAAGATTTCCTTGGGGAAGATAGAAACCCTGTAGAACCATTGGGTTAAAAGGACAAAAATTTCAACAACAACAACAAAAAAAAGGACTTGTTTCCTTAAGAGTGTAGGGAGTCTCCATTAAAGTAACATTCTTGGATCCTTGCCAAAACTTTACCCCTCCTCCCAAGGGAGACCCACAGACTTAAAGACTGAAGGTTTTAAGAAAGTAAAATGGCATGCTTAGCTCATTTTCCCTTCTCTTTTTTAGAAGTAAGTTCCTGCAGACAGCAAGCATGCAGCACCACCACCTCCTCCCCATGCTGCTGGCGTCAGGAGACAGCTGAGCTCCTGCTTGGCTTCTGCAGAGCATTCCTGACTCTCCAGTGTTTTCTGAGCCAGAGTAGGAGAGGCTGCCCAGCTTGAGTCTGTTCTGAGGAAGCCTATTGTTCCTATCCACTGCTAACCACAATCTCCTGCATCAGCTTTATGAAGTGTGAAGATGGCATTTTGATCTCCTATCTGCCCTGATTTTTTTTCACAGTTCATTCAATACACTAAAAGAGAGACCTTAATTACTGAATCTTCTCAAAAGCAAACAGTTTCCACACTCCTGCCCAAAAATTTCCTACTAGATTCCTTTGCGCATCACACACATCCTTCATACTTTTCACCATCTAAATTAGGCCCACATTTTTTCAGGTTTTTTTATTAGTATCTATTAACTATATATGAAGGTGGGCTTCATTACAACATTCTCATACATGTACATAATATTGTGATTGTATTCACCCCCATTATTCTCTCTCATCCCCTTCCCCCTCCCACTGATCCCAATCCTCTTCCCAACTAGTCTGTCTTCTACTTTTATGTCTTTTAGAGTTAACTATTTTTTTATTTGGTTTGGTTTGGTATGGTATAGTTTGCTTTGCTTGATTTGCTTTGGTTTTGGTTTTGGTTTTGAGTTTAGTTAGTGTTACCTACGGGAGTGATAGAGTATCAATA
>NW_008359787.1:521624-524723 GCF_000622305.1 Nannospalax galili | reverse complement strand
TTGGCTGTACATTTTTAGGTTTACAGTTGAATTATTACAGTTATACAATATTGTACTCAGTATAAACCCTATAAGACATAAAAGTAAATGAGGTTTTAACCTTTACAAAAGATCTCCATTTCATTATTAATGCCACCATTTTTTAATTCCCAGGCTTCTTACTCTTTCCCATTTATGTACAAAGTTTGTGGTGGCTGAGAAAAAGCAAACACCTAAAAAGAATTTGGGAAGTACAACAACAATGAATATCACCCAGCAAAACATTCTTAGCCTTTTTCTTATTTTCAGGTAGCTACATTTTCCTTCTGTCACTAAAATTCCTGAATCAGGTCAATCTCTTTCTAAATATTCTTCAATAAAGTAAGTTTATCATTAATGGTAATCTTTAGAAACCACATATATTAAATTTTCATTTATAAGGGTTAGAGAGATGGCTCAGTAGTTACGAGCACTGACTGCCCTTGCAGAGGACCAGGGTTCAGTTCCCAGAACCTACATGGTGGCTAATAATTGTCTGTAACTCTGGTTCCAGGGGATCGGATGTTCTCTTCTGGCCTCCACAGTCATTGCATGTATGTGATATACTTACATGCATGCAGCCAAAACACTCATGCACCTAAAATAAAAATAAATAAATCAGGGCTGGAGAGATGGCTCAGCAGTTAGGAGCACTGGCTGTTCTTACAGATGACCTAGGTTCAAATCCCAGTACCCACATGGCGGCTAACAACCATCCATAACTCCAGTTCCAGGTGATCCAACGCCTTCTTCTGTCCTCTGTGGGCACTGCATGACACGGGTGGACTTACATACATACTTACATACACATGAGACAATACGCTCAGACAGATTTATAAAAATAAACAAATAATCTTAATTCATTCCTAAAAAGAAGTTTATCCCTAACTCTTTTTCCTATTGTCCTTTTGGTTTGTTTGCTTATTTGTTTGTTTGTTTGTGTTTTTGAGACAGAATCTCCCTATAGCCACAGCTGGCCTCATATTCGCTATATAGACCAGGCTGACCTCAATCTCACAGAGATCTGCCTGTTTCTGCCTCCTAAATGCTGGGATTAAAGTCATATACCATCATGCCCAGCTAGCTCTCATTCTTTTATTAGTGCTACTTTAATTGCCAGAAATATTTTCTACAAATATGTCCCAACTAGAGACTTATGAGCTACTCAGTTGTTCAAATATTTGGGGTTTTGAAGGGATACAAATGCAGACAGCATTCTTTGAGCTACGTTTCCTTCTTAATCACTAAACATGTATATTTTAAGAGAAACTTAATCCATCTAATTCTGATTTGTTTCCATTTGAATCATTAAAATGTTTTTTTAGCCATTTGTTGTCCAAGAGATTTTTAAATTGGGTTCTTTGCTTAAAAGTCCAAATTGGCCATATGATCATGAGCTCTAATGCCAAAAGTTTCAAATTTGGAACAGAAGTGTGAGCCCCAATTTGAAAACTAGTTCTAAATGTGGGTTATGACATAAAGGGACGGTGTGGGCTCCTTCCCGGCTCACTGGGCCTATTGTGGAAACAAACATCACAGCAGAGGTTAGCAGGTCTTCAAAATAAATCCTGCATTCAACAGTCAATCCAGAGCTTCTGAAAATTCTAATTTCTGGGTTTAAAGCCAGAGTTGTCTATGTGCTGATCTCTTGTGGTTTCTGCTCTATGGTATTTGAAGGCAAAAATACTCTCAGCTAAAATTTAATTTGTAAAATAATGACTTGCACTGATTCCATTTTTATGTTTACTCTTCCTTTAAAACAAAGAAAATGGCATCAATTTGAAAAGAACAGTTCTCATTTATATACCATTAGTTGAAGTCATTTTACCTTTTTAGGAAAAAACTGTGGTGCACATTAGCATGCTTGCTGCTGATGGTAGGTATCTGCTCCCTTCTGCTGCTGCATCATAAATGAAGAGAAATTGCATACTCCCAAACACAGAGTGAGGTGCCAAGATGGCACAAAGCACAGAGGATGGGAATCAGAAAACACTCTGAACAGTTTTCTACTTTACCTACTAATTAAAAAGGACAAACAAAGTCTAATTTAATTCCTGTATAGGTTTTTCAGTCTTCTTCATAAGAGAGGATTTCACTCTTTATTACTGGGCTTTTCGTGTGTGTTAGGAAACACACACATTTGCCAAACCTCACAACAATCCTGACTTACATTTCTATGCACTTTGAACATTAGAGATATGAAAGCAACTGCATTCAAAAACTCTCTGTGATTGGGGCTGGAAAGATAGCTCAGCAGTTAAGAGCACTGACTGCTCCTGCAGAGGACCAGGGTTTGATTCCCAGCACCCACATGGCAGCCATGCACCATCCTTAAATCCACTTCCAGGGGAATCTCAAGCCCTCTTCTGACCTCTGTGGCATTGCACAACACAGGTGCACTCACATACATGCAGGCAATACATTCATACACATAAAATAAAAATAATAAATAAAATATTTTTAAAAAAGACTACCAGCATCTAAACCATTATTTATCAAGTGGTAATCTACTGATAGGACACTTATTCACTGGAGTCCCTGATCCATATAAAATGGAGTCAGAGGGAGGGTTATCATGCACAGAATGCCTTCCCCAAAACTACAGTTTTACACAAAGACCATTACAACCTGGCACAAAGCACACTTCTCCAGGGACTCTGCCCAGCAACTGTCTGTTCAATGTGGCCTAGAGCAACCCTAAACATCCTGGTCGTTAAACTTGTGTCCATTACAGCTTCAAAACAATGTATCATCCTTTTTATTCTTTTTTTAAAATTATTTATTTAATAACCATATAATTAGAAGAGGCATTTCATTACAACAGCATTGACATATTCAATAACCATTTCCAGAGCTAAGATGCTTCTCTTTCAAAATTGGCTGTAAATTATTAGGTTTACAGTTGAATTAATACAGTTATACAATATTGTACTCCATATAAACCCTATAAGACATAAAATTAAATGAAGTTTTAAATTTTGATAAAGATCTCCATTTCATTATTAAAATACACAGTTTCATACAGAGAAGTTCATTCTTAATACAATTGACACTAAGATGTACATGCGTTTCTAATTTCTA
>NW_008359787.1:497430-520672 GCF_000622305.1 Nannospalax galili | reverse complement strand
ATTATAGACCTCAAAGTATGTCTGTTAAACACCCAAGAAGGTTAGTTCCAATTTTAAGCAGTACAAAATGACCCTTGCTTATTGCCGCAATGTATGCTTCTAAAGTGATCCTTGATTGCATATCTTTATCTCTCCATCTATGACTCTATATTATAAATGATACAATATATATGTATGGTATGAATGACATGAACTATAAGAAGAAATTTATTAACAATAGTAAACACTAATTTTTCAAGGTTCTACAAGTACAGATTAAGCTATCTGCATAGCTGGATGCTACATTTGTAGAAAAACACATTGTTCAGGAAAGAAACTAAAAGTTTATTCCTCTGTAACATGAACCACTTTTAAAGGTTGATAGACTACATTAATAACATTTTTTTATGACTTGCTCCAAGGTAGTTGGTTTGGCAATTCCAAACAAGAGTCTTTGTATAGTCTAGAAAAAATAAACCACAAAAAAGACTTGAACTACTTAAGACATCACTCAGATGATGGACAGTAAATTTTTATGGCTTATATTTTCATTCATGCCCAGTTTTTGAAAGGTGTTATTTCAATCTGAGACATCCTAGAAGTTTAAAATCTGGAATGTGGAAGAGTGAATCTAATGCACATTCATAACACACCTTCCAAAACCAAGTTCAAAGAAAACAAAATCACTGTAAAGGGAGCCAGACAAATTACAGGAAGTATCAAGTCTAAGCAATTCCATTTACTACAAAGCATGATAGTGTTACCTAAATCGCTAGCTTAAATTAACAGAAATTTTCCTACTAATAACTTCTATATATATATATTTTTTTTTTTTTTGTCTTTTTGAGACAGGGTCTCCCTGTAGCCCAGCTGCCCTGAAACTCACTATGTAGACCAGGCTGGCCTTGAACTCACAGTGATCAGCCTGCCTCTGCCTCCCAAGTGCTGGGATTAAAGGCATGTGCCACCACACCCAGCCTATTTTATTTTTTTAAGAATTGTCATTTTATTTGAGATTCTCCACCCATGCCTCTTGGGATCCAGAAAATAACAGTCATTTTCCCATTTGCTTTATTATTTTTTGTTGACACCCTTTCACAGCTGAGATGCACAGAATTCTACCATCGTGTTTGTATGGAGCTCAATAAACCCCAGTTCACATTTGGCTCACCCAGCCAATCTTTAATAATCAATAATCCCTTTTCTCAGAAGTGTTTCATCCCTGTGACAATCACAGTGCTGGGGTAATTTCCTTTGCCCACATGATGAACAGGGAATTTTCTGCACCCATTCGCCAGCCCTAATTCAGCAAGATGGTACACTCAGTTGCTTAAGGCAGGAAATTATAGTAATTTCTAGATTTCATAGATTCCCTATGAATCTTAATACTAATGTTCTCTTCTTATTTAGAAGAAAGCAAAGGAACAATGACTCTTTTCTATTATAGCCTTCATTTCAAAGCAGGTTCTCTATACTCTTTAACAACTTTGTGATTGGTTTTCCAATCACAGTAAAAGAAACATCCACTACCATATCCAGAAAAGACAAAATATGCACAAGAATTCACTTTTTCGCTAGATGTAACTACAACAATGAGGAAGGTTAATTATAGCAGTGCTAAACTTGGCTCGTGCAATGGTCTCATCTTAGACCTGAATTTATAATGCATGGCAGAAGCAAGGCTGTACTGTACACTTACATAATTTACTTGAGCAGTTGCTCTCCATATGGGAAGTAACAGGTTGCCCAGTTGCATTTTGGCTAAGACTAAATCTACCATTATTCAGAGTAAAACAATTTTGTTGAAATCTGGAAATCCTGCAGACAGCATCCCTAAGTCTTTCTCTGATGGCTCTTGAGACTTTTCTAGAAATAGTACAGTTGATCCTCTTTTCTGAATGCTCCTGACCCACATTTAGCACATAGTATTTTCTGCCTTACAGATTTTATAGATGAGATAACTACTCAGGTCATTCATCAAACTCCTATAAGTAAGCCAAAAATTAAAATTTCAAGATGAAGAAGAAATAGAGTAACAAATCCTTCTCTGTACCTTCTTTATAAATATGTAATATTGTGAGAAAACCATACTTTAAAAAAAATGAGTCTTTTCTCACTTTGCAATACCAAGAATGATAGCTCTATTGGATATCAAAGTAGAGCTCCTGCATATCTAACAATATTTTCTTCCCCAGTTCTTATCCATGACCTCAACATTTTAAATCAGGTTGATAGATAAGCAATGCACTCTCTGCACCAATGCATAAATAATCAGCATTCCAGAATTATCTTCAAAGTTTGGAAAGTTACATTGCCCAGTTTAAAAAAAAAAATTGTCCGTTGAAGGAATCTTGAAATTGAAACTATCTATAACCAAATATCATTTTCTGAAATCTGTCCCCCTGTGCATGGATTTATGAGTCCCACAGCTAGACAAAGGGAAATTATCCAAGGAAAAGTTGTCCAAATAGGCAATTATCCAACAGACCCAAGCCAAGACAACCCTCTGGAGGTAATCACACAGGTTCAGCTGCAGCTGTGTAGTAAGAATAAATACCAATCAGCTCTCTGAAGGGTGTCTCCAGGAAGAGCAAGCTTGAAAGAATGTTTTTGTATCCTAAACTATCAGTTTATATTTAAAATAAAAAACACGAGAAAGAGATTTAAGTATTTTCATGTCTGTAGTGTTTCTACTTCTAAATAATTATATCATAGCACCATAATTCTGGGGCATCTCTGAAATGTTCAAGCAAAGAAAACAGAAGAAATGTAAGACTAAAAACAGCACAATAATATCAGACACTTCCCTGTAACCCCATAAGAGAATGATAGTAATAATCTTACATGTGTGAACTAGTTGCACATATACCATCTTATTTGATGCTCTGGATGACTCAGAAGGAAATTCCCTAAAAAAAAAAAAAAAAAAAAAAAAAAAGGAAATTAAAGCTTGGAGAGGTTGGCACACTATTCAATGGCACCCAATTAATAAGTGATGATTAAGGATTCAGAGCTCTAGTATGACAAGCTCTGAATGTGAGAAATGTCAGTCAACACCCAGTACAGCTGTGGCACTAAATAAAGGTCTTCCTCTTCATCTCCTTCAGAATTCCTAGCATCTCTAACACAGCAAAAGGTAAATCCTAACTGGTAAGTTAGCATTACCTCTAAGTCCTCTAATGTTCTGGCAGTTTTTAACATTTCAAGTAAATATTCTTTTTAATATGTTACCCATTTTTATCAGATCTCTTTTGTGAGTGAAACAATTCTGAAAACATTTTCTGTCTTTCTTAATCTGAGGAACATAAAAGAGATTTGATTCTACAATGAGTGATGAGGATATAGTTCAGTAGTAGAGTGCTTGCTTAAATCACAAGGCCTTTAAGTTTGATTCCCAAGACTGATGAGAGAAATAAACGTGTTCCACTTTCTTGATGCTCTTGAGATCCAAGCATGATTTAGCAAAGATTTCTTACAGAACGAAGATAGACTAACTCTTCTTGCTCATACGGGCATGCATTCTGAGTTCATCACTTGATCAGCAGAAACACATTATGCTCACTCAGCACCTGTTTATTGGATTCCATTCTGTGAGATACTAAGCATAATTTGGGAATTGAAAGTATAAATACAACAGTATCCATATATTCAAAAAGTATCAGCAAAACACAACAGACAAATTTCTACTTGTAATTTGTACTGATAGTACAAGCTTTGTAGAAAATCAGTTTCTCAACAAAACATAATCCAGCACTACCAACCATGCTTTCTTGAAACTGTCCCTTTCATTTGGTTATGGGGAACCAAAATGGGTGCTTTTCTGTTACACTGTCAGATTCCCATCTGATACCTCTGTGGGAGTCCTTACTGCTCTTCTCAGTCCCTAAGTACCAGCATTCCTCACTAGCCTGTAGAGTTGCTCTCTTCTCTGACATGTCAACCTCTTCCTAACCTCTCCCTCACTTCCTCCAGTTAGTCAAGCCCAATCAATGTTTCCAGCTTACATCCATCTCTTGAGGCTAGATCTGTTTACAAAACTTCTCCACATGGCTTTTTAGGTACCTCCACTCCAAATGTCTCTACTCTGTGGATACTGCTTCCCAGTGGCTGTCAACATTAGACAATAGAGAGACTGAATTCACGTGTTAGATTGTAGTTTCTGTCCCAAACTTCCACTCACTCCATATATTTGGTCCATTAAAAACCATTGCAAACATTTTTTGAAAAACAGTTCTATAGCTGAGGATGGTGTTAAACAGCCACAATCTCAGCACTTAAGAGGCTGGGGCAGGACCAATTTGCCCTTTTTGTTCTGTGCAGAGTTGAAGTAAAGAGATTATACATCGCAAGAAAAAAGATTAACATAGATTTTCTTTCTGAAGACTAACACATATTTATCTGTTAGGAGGATTTCTGGAATCCAAAAAGAGTGGGAAAGTGATTAATGAACTCCTGTATAGAACTAAAAACATAGCATAGAAAGATTGCCAGGCTGTGTAAAGTGTAAGAAAGGCTAGGAAAATTTTTAACAAGCAATTGAAGTGATGGGCCACAGAAACTAAACTGAGCAAGACAGAAGAGAACACAGGAAGTAAACAACAGGAAGTGAACAACAAAGAATGCCATCAGTGGTCTGTGACCGAAGAGAAACAAGACAGGTGGTTAAAATAGCAGAATGAAAGCCACTGAATGCAGGTGGCTATATGATGGCTTAGTTTAGTTTTTCTGAGGATCAGGTTTAGTTTATAGCAAAGTCCAGGGTGTGGTCACAGAAATAATGAAGAAAGAAAATGAAATTTAGGTTGTCTGAAGGCAAGCAGTGAAGAAGACGGAGGTTGAAGTCTATAGACAAGAGCACTCATTCACCAAAGATGTTGCTATGTCTGAAAGAAGACACAATGCGCCAGGAACCCAAGTATAGAGGTCCTCAAGTACCACTTGAGCAAGAATTATATCCAGTATTCTATTTGTTGTGGATTAATACTTAGCATATAAAGTATCATGTCAGGACTGGAGAGCTGACTCAGTGGTTAAGATCACTAGATATTCTTACAGAAGAACTAGGTTTCAAATTGCAGCACCTACATGGGGGCTAATAACCATCAGTTATTCCAGTTACAGGGGATCTAATTCCCTTTTCTGTCCTCCACAGGCACTGCATGACACAGGTGCTCTTTCACACATGCAAGCATAGCACTCATGCACATAATAAAAAAATAAATTAAAATAATAAAGTATCATGTCTGAGTTCATAATTCATGTGAAACAATACAAACCTCCTCTCAATCTACTTAAAATTTATTCAATATGGTGAAAAAATCATCCATTTCTGTAAGGTGGGAATATTACAACAAATCACTAGTTAATCAATACATTTTTTCCCACAAAACTATGACTTTTTTTTCAACAATCAAAGTAAAGCACTTGGGCAACCAATGTAGGTCAATGGTAGAGTGTTTGCCCCACATGCATGAGGCCCTAGGTTTCTGGATCTGATTCGGAAATAAACAAACAAATAAATAAATAGTAATTACATTTCAAAAAGAAGCTTAACTCAAGTGGTATAAGCAAGTGCTTTCATAGTCTCAGCAAGTGTTTTTAGTGTAACAGAAAATTTAACTCACAGTAGTTAGAAAAAAACATGGTACATTTTTCTAACATGAAAAGAGATGAAGAGAGTAGCGTTAGTACCAGTCTTCCATGACTCTGGTCCTCTGCCTTCCTGTGCACTTTTCCTGGCATGGTGATTTGTTTTCTATGTTTGCAAAAATAGCTTCTACAGTTTTGTTCTAGTCCATTGTTTGGGGCAGGAAAAATAAAGCCAAGAAGCCCAAGAGCTGTATCCATCCTTTTGATAAACAAAGCTCCTTATATGCAGATCACATGAGGAGTCTGCCAAGCTGGAGGCAGGAGTGTCAGGATTAACTCAGACCAGTGGATTTCCTGCATCTAGGCACTACTCTCCCCATCTCCAGGGAGTCTTTTAATATTCATGAGGACATTTGATCTTCTCAGTGATGGACAAGACACCAACAATGTTACTGACTGAAATGTAAGGAGCATTCCCATGTAGTGGAGACCTGCACTGCCCAGAGTACCACAATGTCTTCCCCCAGAAACCTGTCCCTGAGTGTGCACATTGCTAATGAAGAAGAGGGGGTGGGGAGGGAGAAAAAGAGGAAAAGGGGGAGGGGAAAGGAGTAGAAAAGGAAGAAGGGGGAGGAGGAGAGAGGAACAGGGTGAAGAAAGAATGTTAATGTATCTCTTACCAGCAAAACTTTCTCATACAACAGATGATGATTAACCTAGAATGCCACAACTGGCCAAAGTGCAGAGAATGAGAGACTGAGAGTGCTTATCCCTGAATAGGACTCCTATATCAAACCTGTGCCACCCAAGACTCAAGGACCATTGTGGAAGAGGTGCAGAAGGATTGTGAGAGCCAGAGGTAGTAGATGATCACAAGGAACCAGAGTGTTCCAGATAGCTGGTCAGTTACTCATATAAACTGCCAGCAGTGGTAACAGCATGCACAAGACCTACGCAAGCTCAAGCCTGACAAAATCTCAGCATAGTGGGAAAGTAAGTAAGAAACCCCAAACTTAGCTGAGAAACTATTGGTGACTGATAACTACTGGGAGAGGGAAAGTTGGTTTTCTCTAAAGATGTGGCGCTAGATAGGTTAACCAGACTCCAGTGGATGGACACACACCGAAGGACATTTGGAGACAAAAACTTGGCAAGATAGGTCTTAAACATATATGACAAAGTACATGAAATCCAGTAGGGGTGGGGGGACTGTAAGGGTTCAAATAGTGGAGGGGATCTAAATATGATCAAAATATATTGTATGAAATTGGAAAAAAATCAATTTAAAATTAGTTTAAAATAAAAATATTTTTAAAAGGGAAACCAGAAAAACATTCCAATTATATCAGAGTCCTATGTTCTGTTTTTTATATTTATTATCTGGCAAAGGGAATTTATTTGTAATGTGTGATATTTACCTCAAATCATGAGACTTTGTGATGATCATTACCTTTAGTAGATGCCAAGACAGTAAGGAGGTAAAGAGACTAACACCTGGGAGACACAAGGAAATGTCCTTGTCCTTCCTCTTTATTGAAATTTGCATGAAAATAGCTCTTCTTAAAGACTAAGAGAATACATGGCAGATGCCTGATGAACTGCACCCACGTGGTGCTTGAAGAAGGAGGGTGATATTTCTCCTAGTAGAAATTAGAATGGAGAATGCTGGCTATGCAAATTCCAAGTACCAACTAGGAGTTTCAGGAGCCTCAGGACATTTTCTATTGAGCTAGATAATTCATTAATCCCTGTATGTGGTCTTCAAATTATATTTGAGAACATGGTTCCTTTCACTCTTTTTTTTTCCCACTTACAAAAGAATAAAATTAAAGTGACCACGTAGTGACCCACAAGGATTAAAAAAAGACTTTTACTCTGCTATTGGATCAAATGGTCTCTTCATAGTAAGAGAGCACCTCAAAAATAACTGAATGATGACAAAAATTTGCATCATTTTCCTCAGGCAAAACTTATACAATGCTTGCTATGCCTCATTATTGTTTCTTTTTCTTCCCAATTTGCATCAAACTTATGTATAATGCAGGCTTTGCCTACTGGCAAGGTGCATTTAAAATATTGCAGTAGTCAGCCCTGGCTCACCTTTAAAAAGGACAATTCTTTTCAATGAAGAGTCAATAGGAAATCTCTGAAAGATACAGCACAGCACTCTCTGGAGCAAACAATGAACTAGATTCAAACATCTCTGGTCTGGTTTGGTCTGTTCTGATTTTTGTTGTTGTTGTTAGCTTTTGTGTGTGTGTCTGTGTCTGTGTGTCTGTGTGTCTGTGTGTCTGTTTGTGTCTGTGTGTTTGTCTGTATACATGTATGGTGCCCCTGGAGGCCAGAAAAAGGGATTAGATCTCCTGGAACTAGAGTTATGGGCTGTTGTAAGTCCCCTGATGTGTGTGCTCAAAAGCAAACTCCAGTTCTCTAGAAGATCAGCAAGGGATCTTAACAGCTGAACCATCTCTCCAACCTCCAAACACCTCTTTTTAATGCATTATTAGAAATGCAATGATATAGGAGAAAGTGATTGCTTTGGTCAAAAGGGTTATTAATATTAACCTTAACTCTTTTCATGTTATTATGGTGTGATTTTTTTAATGTGGATTTGTAGTACATGTGGGTCTTTATACTTACAATTTAGTATAGGATTATTTTTCCACTTTGTCAAGTGATATTACAGGTATAACTGCATCTCTTCTTTCTAATTTCATCTCATAGCTGAGCTCTCATCATAAAGTAAATTATAACTTTGTATGGGAAACCCCTAGACCAAGAATGATTCATTCCCTGCTTGATACTTGTTGTAGCATATCTACTTTTTGAGGGATCGTGTGTGGTGCTAAACTCTGGTAAAATGCCTGTGCTTTTCCTGTGATATATAAAACTTAAGTTGAACATAGCCAGAAACTGTTTGTACTAAGACGTCTCACTCTAAATTAAATAAGCTGTTTTTCAGCTGTTTTTCTCGGCAGCCTGGGTACTATAGCTCTAAATTCCTACTTTTTGTAAAATAAGTTGCTTCTCTTTAGCTGAGCCTGGTAATATGCCTCTAAAAGATTATATCCGAATATCATTTGCCATGAACAAGCTCAGCAGGAAAACAATTTCACATGCTGCAACTGAACTTAATAAAGTTTACAAGAGCATCGCTACTTTGCCAGAGAAATAAAAAGGCAGCCATAATATGCCTAAGGCTAAAATAATGTTTCTAAAGTAAATCCCTCCTTCTATGAATATATCTGTCCATCTTCATAAGTCCTGAGAAAATTTTTTAAATTGCTTAAGATTTGAAGCCCCAAATTATTCTCCTTTAATTGTATACAAATTTGCACTTCGCTGAGTTTGCTATGGGGAGTGTACACTGTGAAATGAAGGGAGGGGAGGAAACCATTTTCCTTTTCCATATATCATTTTTCAAGGTTAATTTTGAAATTTTCTTATAAATTATTTCAGTAACCAGTCTAAAAATATCTTATTGTTAAGGTTTAAAGATCTATTTCTTTCCATTTTTAGTTTATGTGTGTGTATCTGTATATGTCTTTGTAAGTGTATACCATGTGTTTCCAGGTGCCCACAGAGACCAGAATATAGCATGAGATCCCCTGGATGTGGAATTACCGGCAGTTGTGAGCTTGCCCTACCCAGTGTGGGTACTGGGAACCAAAGTCAAGGCCTCTGGAAGAGCTGTAAGCACTCTTAACTACTGAGCCATCCCTCCACCCCCTATTGTTAAGTTTTAAAAGATAAAAAGAAGACTGAAATTCTTCTTCACTAATTACCACTAAAACTAGATAGTCTGACCCATTTCCTCATCTATATAGTAAGTAGAAAATAAATCTACTTTGGTGAAAATCAGCTAATATTTACAAATATCAACAATTATAAGCCAGTCATGCTAAAGAGAGTAAAATTACAAATGCTTTATATTAAAGAGAGAAAATTAAAATGAGCTCAAATTTTCTAAAAATACAGTAAGAATAAACTTTTCACTTACTAAAAGAAGTGCCTTCTGGGCAAAGACCATACCAAGCTGGCTATGTTCTTCCTACTGTGGGCATTGCATGTGGGGATGATATTCCCAACTGACCCTCTCTTGCTTCTTTCTATCAACAAGACTTACTTGTGACTTGTTAAAAATTGAAGATTACAGAATATAGTTTCTGGTGGTTCTGAAATTTTTTTCTGAGTAAAAATACTCTCAGGCCAACAAGATGGTTGAGCAGGTAAAGGTACTTGCCTCCAAGCCTGACAACCTGAGTTCCAGCCCTAAAACCCACATGGTAGAAAGAGAGAACTGACTCCCACAAGTTGTCCTCTGACTTCCACACACACAAAGCGGCACATGCACCTCCCCACCCTACTCCTCCAGAAATAAAAATAAATAAATACATGTAAAAAATTCTCAATAGGACTGGAGGGAAGGCTCAGCAGGTAAAATCCTTGCTGTTCAAACATGAGAACCTGAGTTCAAATCCGCTGTACCCATGTAAAAAGCCAGTCATATACAACTCTAATCCCTGCACTGAGGATGCAAAGACAGAAGGATCCCTGGGGCTCACTGGCAAACCACTCTAGCCCAACAGTTGAGCTTCAGGTTCAATGAGAAACACTCTCTCAAAAAATAGTGCACAAAGCGATTAAGAAAGACACATGATCATGTATATACACATACTGACACTCACTCACACACACAATATATGATATGAAAGTGTCAGAATCAAAACAGAATCATTTTTCTCAAATTCTAATGAAACCAATATCAAAGCTGGTAGGTTACGAAGGGGGGGATTCATGTATATGTACTAGGAACAATAGCTTTTCACAAAAGAGAGCCATCACACAACCTTAACAAGGTCCCTTACGATCTCTCTCACACACACCAAATGATTGCAAGGACTTCTACCCAGCAACTATCTTAAATCTTGAACCATCACTACCCTTGTTAGTGATGCTCACAGCCAAGAAACTGCTTCTAAGAGCTCATCAGCTCTACTCGTCTACCTTTAAGACCTTCCCCTGGCCTCAGCTTTCTTGAATGCAAGGTTTTCTATAGTGGTATTCTCTGGATAATTTCTCTCTGATTGGTACGGTACTTAGTTTTACAGTGGAATTGTAGGCCAGTCTACTTCTTGATTCCACCTCAGTTCCTGGCTGGGACAATCATTCATAAACAGAACAGAGTATAGAGGCAGCCACAGGCTCAAGAACTCAATGGATGCTGAGTTTCTGAAAGCCCCTTCCCAAAGTACAAGCATGCTGAAAAAAGGAAGCCTGAAGCACCCAAGAGAGGAATAAAGGGGACAGTTGAGTAAAGACGCCAAGAGAAATGCTTCAAGAGGAAGGTGACAAGTGCAGGCAAGTCATGGTCATTGAATATTTGAAGAACTGGGAAAATGCTCAAAATAAAACTAGGCATATAAATACTAGGACAGGAAATTATGTATTCAACATGGACCAAAATCTGCAGTATAACTGTGTACTTCCTAGAAGAAAATATCCTGTATTAATGGAGTTGAGCTTTATCCCCTCTGTAGTAAACTCCTTTTATTTTTCGATCATTTTAGCACGAATTATGTCTTGTGAAACTGAAAAGAAACACACTGCACATATCTCATGAAACGTGGTTCCTTTTTATCTGTAACTAATACAACATGGTAGGGGGCTGGAGAGATAGCTCAGCGCTTAAGAACACTGAATGTTCTTGCAGAAAACCCGAGTTCAGACCCCAGCACCCACATGGTAGCTAACAACTGTTCATAACTCCAATTCTAGGGGATCTGTCATCCTCTTCTGACCTCCATAGGCATTGCATGACACGGGTGCACTTCCATACATGCAGGCAATACACACACACACATAAAATAAAAATAATAAATGAAATATTAAAAAAAAAACATGATGGGAAATTCCTATGCTCCGTGAATTTAGAAGTAAAAATTAAACTGCCTGTTGAGGGTCTTCCTTTTCTTCCAGCATTAAGGCACACAATTCTAGGTCAAAGAGCAAGTTCTGGATCCAGCATAATATGCAATTGACTGTGAGAACTGACAGAAAACTCCCACTCCCAAGCCTCCCCTAACAGTACCTGCCCCATCCCTATTCCACCCCTATCCACCTCAACCCACCACACCAACTCCAGCCTTAGTCTCTGCCCTTGGCAGCCTGTCACACTCATGACGACACACTGGGCTTCCATTTCCATCTGAGTCCAGGGTCCAGGAAGAGCAATAAGCAACTTTTAGGCTATCCTCTGTCTGCTGGGCACCAAGTCTCAGGCTGATACACACACCCCCAATTCCAGTCCTAACCCCAGCATCACCCTCCTTACTTCCCTCAATAAACCCCTTGTGGCCCTAGGGACCTATCCATCAGTCTTCCCAGAGCCTGAACTGCCACATGCACACCTGAAGAACTGTACCTTGCAGGCCAGGCCACAGGTCTCACATCCTGTCTAGACACCAGGCTGTCTCCTTGAGTGAGGCCCCAGATTTCTCAGCCTTTTAATTACCCCTCACATCTACTGAGGTTCACCCTGAGAAGGAACAAGAAGGCCAGATGCATGCTTCCCCAGCGCCACCTTTTGTGGGCTTGACCTGTCTTAGCTTCACCTCCATCTATCTTCTTCTCAAGAGAATGGTTCTCCCCTTCTCAGTGACTCTGTGGTGTGATGGCTCCAAGGAAACATTAAAATCGGAAGCTTGAAGACACTAGAGTTTAATGTTTGCAAGCCACCTCTGCATGCATTTTCTCCTTCTAAAATCTCCTCTCCAAAATATTTCAGCGGAGTGAAGGGAGTCCTGGGGACATTCTGAAAGTCACGGGCTTCAGTTTATTCTCTGTTCCACAAAGTAATTTTTCTGGGAATATGTTCGATTTTGGATTCCCAAAGAACCAAGTGCCAGTCTTACTTAAGATAAGAGAGCATGCTGAAGGCCTAAATATGTACCTGATAATGTTTGTGATGTGCATAGTATATTGGTAGTCATTAATGTTAGCTATTATCACCTGCTGTGGAAAGAGGGCAGACTGAGATTTCAGTACAGCATCAGAATGTGGTGGGGGAACCTACTACTTTAAGTAATGGACACTTACCCATTGAATGTCCTTCTCATCTTTGATGCCATGCTCCACAGAGTACTATAACACTGATATTAGAGGTAAGACTTGTCCCCACTGTCAAACTCTAACTCACAGTGAAAGGAAAGAATGAACCATACACAAAAATCTTAATCTGACCCAAGGAAAATACAGCAGGATGTGCTACTACAAAGTTTGGCTATTTATAGAGAATTCCACTCAAGAAACTTCTCATCTTTGATGCCATGCTCCACAGAGTACTATAACACTGATATTAGAGGTAAGACTTGTCCCCACTGTCAAACTCTAACTCACAGTGAAAGGAAAGAATGAACCATACACAAAAATCTTAATCTGACCCAAGGAAAATACAGCAGGATGTGCTACTACAAAGTTTGGCTATTTATAGAGAATTCCACTCAAGAAACTAAGGGGTGTGTGTGTGTGTGTGTGTGTGTGTGTGTGTTGTGTGTGTGTGTGTGTGTGTGTGTGTGTGTGTGTGTGTGTGTTTGATACAATTGGGAATAAAGAGCTGTGCAGCCCACTGAACTAATTAGAGAGATCGAGAGCAACAGCAAGCATGGGAGGAGGGAGAGAGAGAGGAGAGAGAGAGAGAGAGGAGAGAGAGAGAGAGAGAGAGAGAGAGAGAGAGAGAATTAATCCAGTCAATAGAAAGTCTGAATTCAGGAGACTAGGAGATGAAGACAGACGAGACAGAGGAACTTGCTAAAGACAGGTTGGTTTGGACAAATAAGGAAATCATTCATTGGAACAACCAACTCTTGCTACATAGACTTCCAGAGAGAATCAGCAATAGGAATCAAGAGCCTTTCCTCGGTTTCTTCTTTTTTTCCTTTATTTCTCTTTTTTTTAGAAGAGGATCCAACATCTGGTCATTTTAAACTTTACAAGACCCTTCCTCGTTTAAACCAATTGCATTTAAAAGGCCAGAACAAACTCAATAATGTGTGGGTTGCTTTCAAACCTACTACAAATAATTATATAAAAGAGAAAATTTGGTTAATGGTTTGTACTTTTATCAAAACCAGCAACTACCAGGTGGACGTTATTTGTATAAATGGAAACCATCACTGAAATTGTTAATAAAAATGTCACTTGGGGCTAGAGAACTAGCTCAGAGGTTAACAGTACTTGCTGTTCCTGCAGAGGACTGGAGTTTGATTCCCAGCACCCATGTTGTGCAGCTCATAACTACCTGACCTGCTGGCTCCAGAGGATCCAACACCTTCTTCTGGCCTCCATAGGCACCCCCACATATGTATGTAGACACACATAGACAAACATATAAAAACAAAATAAATTCTTTTTTAAAAAGAGATGTCACTTGATTCACTCCTCAGTATGTGTAGACCTTCAGGAAAATTATTATGTTGAACAATACTGCTGACCTACTCTACTAAGGGTTCCAGGCTTAGCAGTTGAACAGGAAACACCATAATTTCTAAAAGAACTTTATCTTTAGGACAGTACGTCACAGAATAAAAATAAATAAATAAATAATAAATAAATAAATAATAAACAAATAAGGCACTGTAGTTATTTCAGACAAATTCTAAAGAACCCTGATAAAGGATCAGGTCATCTTGTGGGGGAAAATGATGTGTAATGGTTAACAGTGTTTTTAAACTGCTATAATGCCATTACATACTCCATGAGCATGTGTTAATTCCATGTGCTACCTCAAACGGTGCCCATAAGTGTAACTGTAAAATTAAATATACTGGGGTTAAAAGCAAAAAATGTCACAAATTTTGAACGCTGACTCAAACTAAAATGAAGGTAAATGAAAACACCATTTTCATATTTACATAACCTCTTGATCACCTCATGCTCATCCTAGTGGGTCCACCTTGGCTGTGTGGCTCTGTTGGATGCTGGATTGTCATCCTGAATTTCAGCTGCTGGGATCTCCCCCACCAGGTCTTCAAGAGACTGGGTCTAGTAAGAGTCTCACAAGGAGGGAGGAGAAAGACATGCACAGCGACACCCTGAGCACATACAAGCTGTAAACTTCTGGAAGGAAACTACTTCTCAGGGATGTGGCAGCCAGTTAGAAGTTCATGCTCCTGGAACTTAGGCTGCTATGTTCCTGGAAGCAACCCCAATCAAACTCACTGGCCCACCTCACTGGACTTGGGTGGAATGAATTCTTTGGTCTGTCGTTACCATCTCTGTCTAAGGTAAATAGAAAAAGACTCCCCAGGAAAAGTCACGCTGAAACCTCTCAAACTTTTCTTTGATTATGTTTTCTGGATACCACAAAAAGTCTCACTGAGACAGAAAATGCCTTTCAGAGGGGACTGCTTGCCAAGTAGAACTTGAAAATATGAAGAGTCACAGCTACCCCTAGTGGCCTACTGATAAGATCATTTTTATTTCACTTTTAAGAGAACAATAAAGTTTAACCAAATCTTACACATCTTCAGAGAGTGGGGTTTTCCCTCACAAATACTTATAAGTGCTACTTTTTGTTTGTACGAATTGCGATCAATAAAGCACAGCACACTGGAGAGTGACTTACTGAACCTTTACTCCAACACCAAGGAAGGCTTAATCCCAGTGGATCCTGCAAACTAGGCTCATTGAAATGCAAAAGTGTCTATGAGTCACACAAGTTAGAATTTTGACCTATGTTTTAGTCCTGGATCTGCTGACTCCTGGAGATGAGATCAGAGGCCTGAAATTTGATCTGACTGCACTTTGCTTTCTTCATAAAAGGTATGAGATTGGCAGTGCTGGTAAGGGCTCTGGGTACCTGACTTGAAGTGTTTCTGTTGAGAGCACAGCCCTTCAGAGGCAAACTCTGCAGTAATTTCCAAGAAACCCCAAATATGCTTTGCCTCAGAGCCAGATTAAATATAACCAATGTTTAATCTCTTACTGTCCCATACATTATTCTAAGTGCTTTAAGTATATTGGATTATTTAATCCTTACAGTAACTCTGTGAGATAAACATTACCATTAAACTCACTTTACATACAAGGGAACCAAGCTTAAACTTGGCCCAACTTTACACCACCAATAATTAGTAAAACCCACAGGGAAATCCTGGCTGCCTGGCTCCAAGTTTAAGCTCACAGCCTCCATGCTGTAGTTTCTAGAAATTGACCTTTCAGGAGTTTGTCTGAAGAAAACAGTCAAGGATGTGAATGATGCTCAACCAGCAAATTCATCTCAGTCTTTTTATACACTAGAATTAAAAGAGAAAATAATCTAAATAACCAATCAGAACCGTGGTTTAGAACCAGAGGTGAGAAAACATTAAGATACTTACCCTGCAGCTGCACATTGGCTGTGTAAGCTTAAAGAGCTTCTGATGACACAATGTTTCCAACACATTGTATGAAAATAAGTGTATAAAGTGTGAACCTACATATGTACATGAACATGCATGTGCCCTTTCTAAGATCTGATTATTAGGTGAAAGGGCAGAAAATCGTCAAAGCACAGTTACACCTGGCAGTGAGCTAGAATGTGTTACTTTTCTTTGCTTCTGCCTTGTTCATTTTCACGCACATTTTCCAAATTTTCCAGAACTCTAGAAATACTTTTGGAAGGAGTTACCCCAAATGTACTCTATGATACATTCTAGCTCTGAATTTCTGTTATTTTGAACATGGTAAATAGAAAAACCATGAAAATTGGCAGATGTGGGAGGGGACTCACCACTCTTCCAATAGTTCCCAAATCGGCTTCTTCCTCAGATTTACCTTGAAAAACCAATGCAAAAATTCCTTGCTAATCCAGAGCTCCAAAGGGAAGCCCTGGGGATCTTGGGACCTGGCAATTTGACAAACACTCATTCACTACCTGAGATGGCTAGCTCTAATTGTCAATTTGACATAACCTAGATATATCTAGGAAGACAGTCTCAATGAGTGACTGTCTTGATCGGGTTGCCTATGAGCATGTCTCTGTAGGATTGTCTTGATCACCTTAACTGATATGGAAAGACACAGTTTGAATGTGTGTGGCACCACTCCCTGGATTTGGGCCCTGGTCTGTGTAAAAGTAGAGAAAGCTAGCTGATCACTAGCATGAATGCATTTATTCTCTGCCCCTGACTGTGATGTGCAGCTGCTTCAGGCTCCTGCCACCGTGACTTTCCCTTAACAATGGGCTACAACCTGGACCTGTGAGCTAAAACAAGCCCCTTCTCCTTTTGCCATGGTATTTATCACAGCAGCAGAAATAGACCTGGGACACTCCCTCTGTGCCATTTTTCATCCTGACAAACACATAATGCAGCACAGTGCAGAATAGAACTTTCAACAACTGTTGGTGTTTATAAGAAAGTCAGCTGATGCTGATAAATTCTATTTCACATTTAATTTCTTAATTTTCTTAAAGAAAAACACTTCTTGACATAAACAACAAGTTTACTAATTAAGAAAATGTTAAAGCCAGGAATATAATTTAGTGATACAGCAGTGGCTTGGCAAACAGGCCTTAGGTTTATTCCTTGACATATAATCAAAGAAGAAAAAGAAGTTTGGCTACAAAAATTATGAAAATTAGACCCAGTAACATTGAGCAGAAAAAAGAGAGAGACTATGTTCTCAGCTATATTCACTAAAATGGCTTGTTCACATCTCTCAACTACATGCTATTAAAAAAAAGCAAAGGATTCATCTCTTGATGGTCAGAAGTTTGTAAAACACAAAATCAGACTCAACAAGAAAAAAAATACATACATATGTCATTTTTTATGTGTATGAGTGTGTTGCTTGCATGTATGCAGGTGCACCCACATCATGCAATGCCTGCGGAGGTCAGAAGAGGGCATCAGATCCCCTGGAACTGGAGTTAGGTCACTTGTTAGCTGCCATGTGGGTGTGGGAATCTATTCCAGGTCCTCTGCAAGAGCAATGAGTGCTCTTAACTGCTGAGCCATCACCTCTTCAGTCCCATATATACATATATGCATATATACATATATGATACTATGGGAGGGAAATTTTCAGTTAATGTAGTGAGAAAGTTTTATTTTAAAGAGCAGACTTGCCAGGTTCTCTCTCAATGGCCCAGACTATACAGAATCAGGAAAAGCCCCAGGCCACACAGTGAAGGTGTTTACAAGTACAGGGCTGGGGGAGGATATACATTTGCAAAGCCTTCCTGGGACTTCCAGAACTTAAATATGAGTCACCGCTGCTGAAGTTGCTTGTCAGTTTTGGAGCAGGATTAATTTTTTTTTAACTTTTACAAAAACTTTACTGAGAATTTCATACATGTATATATGATGTTTTGATCAAATCCATGCCCACTCCCTACCCTCCAACATTCTCCCCTCTGAAGAGGTAACCCTAAAACCTTTTAAGGATTAGATACAAACTCCCAAATACTTTTGACATTTTTGGCCTTTGGAACAGAGTATGTTGCTAACAGGCCCAATGACATTTTGACTTTTAGCCAAGAAACTGGCTACATTTCTTTGGGATCTTTTTACCCTAACTGCCTAACCAATTCCTACCTCCTATTCTTATCACTCTTTCCTCTGAAGGGGTTACCCAAATTGCCAATAGGGAAAGGGACGCAGACCGCTCTGGCTTCTTCCATGCTGAACAGGGATGCAGGGCGAGGCAATTGGAGTACCCCTTCAGTGGGTCTATCTAAAAGACTCACAAATTGCATAACTCTTGCCTCTAAGGGGAAAAGAAAGTCCTTGATTAATTTTTTAAATTTATTCATTACTTTTATGTGTATGAGTATATTGCTTGCATGTATGTAAGTGCACCTGCGTCATGCAATGCCCACTGAGGTTAGAAGAGGGCATTGGATTCCCCTGGAACTGAAGTTAAGGATGATTGTTAGCCACCAGTGGGTGCTTGGAACCAAACCCAGGTCCTCTGTAAGAGCAGCCAGTGTTTTTAACCACTGAGCCATCTCCCCGCCCCTGGAGCAAGATTCTTAACTGTGGTATAGTAAACTTGATGACTTTCAAATTGACAATAGAGAAGGTAAAATGACCGTAACTCAGAAGCAGATGCACATCAACCAGAGGCTATTTCATCTAGGGTTCTCCGGTGTCACGCCATGCATGAAGGCATCTTCCACAGGGTGGACTCCAGCAGAAAACTGTCTAGCCACTGGTCTAAAAAAAAGATTGAAATGAGAAGTGGTTTGTCTCCATTCTCTACCACTCAAGAAATATATGACATAGCAACCTCAACCAAATGCATATCCATAGTCACAAATATTTAAAATTCAAAACCAGGACCTAGATTGAACTGGCAGTCTGCGTGGAAATAGCTTGGCAGGGTGCCATTGGCTTGCTCCCTTGGGTAACTTTGCCGACAACACCTCCCCACAAGCTCTCGTTGCAAATTATGGTTCAGTTCTCTTACCTGAGCTTTCATTCTGCTCTCTGACAGTCCTGGAAAATGTCCTTCTCAAGACATCAAGTATACACATACCCCAGATGAACTATAATTAAGGTGGCAAGAGACCAAGGAAAAGAGCGGGCAGTACTAGTTCAGTTATTTTCTTCACACGGGGAGCAGATAGACTCCAAAGTCTAATCACCCTTTTGTACCACAGCTGAGGCTGACAACACATCATTATACTCAGATGAGAGCAGGAAGAAGGTACCTAGCAACTATAAATTAGAATGCCTGCGCTTTTGTCAATACACATCATAATCTTATTAAACAGATTGCTCTCATTTGCCAGTCATCACCTCATTTTATGTTTCTCAAATACAAGAAGATTAAAAAGTCTTTCCTGAAAGTTCTTTAGCCCCTTAGATATAGAACAGTAGTAGTTTTAAGACTCTCTCCTTATAAATACATACATAAAACTGCCATGAGCCTTGATGGAAAGTCTCTCAGCAAGTTAGGGGGCGGGGGGCTACAACCATACCTAATATTTCCATTGGCACCGTATGTGACACAACCCAAAAGGACAGCAAGGTCAGTTCCTTGGACTCCTCTGCCTTGCATTTGAGTGCTTTTTATATGCAATAAGTCATTAGTTTCTCTCTTCCTTTTTAATATTTCTTTGTGTATAAGGTTAATGAAATGTGTGTTTTGGATTGGTCCTGAAACAGTTAGAGATTTATTTTTTATGTAATGTGGTGTACCTGAGTGCATATATGTGCACCACATGTGTACAGGTGCCCATGGAGGCCAGGAGAAGGCATTAGATCCCCTGGAACTAGAATTACATGCAGTTGTGAGCTGCAAGTGCTCTTTACCACCGAGCTACCTCTCCAGTCTCTGAAACATTTTAGATGCCTAGTATGTGCTGTACTCAATCAGTAAGTGATGAAGAAAGATGAGGAGAAAATGGAGAAAGGAAGCTGGTAATAATTTAAAATCAAGAGCAGTCAGTGACTCACAAGTAATGACTGCATTATTGTTAGTAATACATCAGAGGAAGAATGGAAATCTCGACTTCAAAGTACTAATGTGATATCTGGTTATGTCATTCTAGGAAGAAAATAATGCTTATTAAACTTGAATTTGGCTCTACAGTGAAAAGGAGAGATACTGGAAAAGGTTAATTTCTAACTGGAAATCAGAAATACAGGTCAGGGGTTGCACTGGTACAGTAACCAAGGCAGAACAGAAGTTTAGTTTTCACAGTTCTGAAGGCTGCCAAGATGCAGGCATCTGGTGAGAACCCCTTTGATCTATCATCCCATGGTGAAAGACAGAGCAAGAGAGTACATGAGCAAAGATAGGACCACAGGACAGATCCACCTCCATAACAGTAACAATCATCTAATCATGAGGCCAGAGTCCTCAGGATCTAATCACATCTTAGAAGTTCTACTCTCCATAATGTTGCTTTGAGGAGTGTTTCTAACTTGTAAACTCCAGAGGACACAATCACACCACAGCTGGGATATACCCAGCACCCCTAGTCCTCAGGTGGTAGATAAACAGCTGAACATGGATGTATTAGTCAGGGTTTTCTAAAGAAACAAAACTAGTAGAATTAATACGGGGATTTATCAGATTACCTCACAGGATAGAGTCCGAGTAGTCCAACAATGGCTGCGCCACACTGGAGAGGCTGAGAATCCGTAGTCGCTCAGTTCACGAGGCTGGATGTCTCACTAGTCCCAATCTGACACTGAAGGTCTGACGAATTCCAAAAGATCAGCTAGTCTTCAGTCTACAGCAGCAAGACGAACTCACCAGTGAGAGAGAAGGCAAGCTGCAAGAAGCCAGGCGTTCTCCTCTGCCATGGCCTTTTAAACAGGCTGCCATCAGAAGGTAACACCCACATTTAGGGTGTCTTCCAGCTTCAGATGATCCAATCAAGAAGATCTCTCTCATTTCAATTAGTCCCAGGTCCAGTCAAGTTGACACCCAGGATTAGCCATCAATGGAGCTCACATTTTTGTGAAGCCAATGGAAGGTGATAAACAGTTCATTATACAGGCCACAAAGCTGAATAATCAATGAACTCTTACAAATATTTGTACAACAAAAAAGAGAAGATAGAAATATTGCCTGTTTCTTATGATGATAAACTTATGCTCACATATTTTCCTAACAGCACCCTCCCCAGCCACCAAGGCTATTTGGAGTCTGAAGTAACTTCAAGAGGGCAGGGAATTAGAAGCAATTACTGACCACACCATTACTGGAGTTGGGGGGGGGAGGGACCTAGTCTGAGTCTGACTTTCCCTAACATGTTGTTGAGTTGGTCTGATGTTCTAGCATCTTCTCCATTTCTCTTCAGTGCTCTATTCTCCTGCCTTAAGAACCTCCAGGGAGAAAGTTCTGTCTTCTACCTCATCCTTATCTGCTCCCCATCACCCTGAAGCATAAAACCATATACTTAAAAGATGTCAAATTAAATATTAAAATTGGTCATGCTATGGTTCATCCACCAAGAGCCCATGTGTTACACACACACACACACACACACACACACACACACACAGTGACACTCTGGCTTTCTGTTTTGTCTGCACCCCCTCTGTGATGTCACCTGCCATGCTGTGACTCAGCCAGGGAGCCCCATCAGAGCAACAGCATACTATTTGGATGTTAAGCCTCTATAACTGTGAGCTAAATAAACCTCTTTGCTTTATATCATACTCAGCCTTAAGTACTTTGTTGTAGCAATAAAGACCAAGATAATATAGAACAAAAAATACTGTGTGGGATGGGGGAAACATGAGGAAAAAAACTATATTACAAAACAGTAGCCACACAAACAAAGAAAAGTTGGTTGCTTTCTGCTTTGTCTTTCACAGCCAGTCCAAATCTTCTGGAAACTCATTGGCCATTTTCAGCATTAGTCTAATCAGGTCTCTGGCAGACCTAATGTTTTAGAATTCCTCATGTAAAGAAATAAAAATAGAGAGCCTATTCCAAGGACCTAATTTCAGCCAAACAATTGACCTCCTATGGAGCCTTCAGCATATTTTAAATTTTCCAGATCTTGAACATGGTTTCCTAATTGGTAAAACCAAGCAAAATTATCATCTATACTTTGCTCACAGAACAGTTTTTAAGATTGGAAGGGTGGAATTTTGAGGTATTTGTTACTTTTCTTTCTTCTAAAGGCAAAAGGGGATGGCCAACCCCCCCTCCCAAGTAGGAAAGACATGAAATCTACAAGATTAAGTCATTTTCAGATGCTTCCATGCACAACATTCATTAACAGTAACTTCAAACCTCAGGCCCTGGACAACCTCTCACAAGGGAGTCACTGTTTTACTGCATTCTTATGATGCCAAGGCTTTCTAAAAAGAGGGTAAAAATACCTTCTTAGGGCAATTTGTGTGCAAACAGAACAGCTTATTAAAGATTCCCTCAATGAGAAAGTGTAAACACTGGGCCTGGCCACAAAGAAACAATTTCCTGGAGCAAATGTCATGGTCTGATTTCCCAGAAAGACACTGGAAATGGAATAAAAGAAAACGCCTTACAGTGCTTTGTTTGCAGCCACAAAATACACACATAGGGTCCCTCTCAGCCCAAATTTAACGAATGCCCCCCCCAAGAGGTACAAAAATAATAACAAAAGTTCTATCACAAAGTTACTGTACATGTAAAAGTAGCATCTACCGCCTACACACTGGAAATTGTTCAGTCAATATCAACTTCTTTCTTTCTCTGCTTCTCCTCAACTGACCATGACCCCTTTTAAATGTTTCCTGGAAATACTCCATTTCCTCCATCGCTGCTGTGGTCCATACCCTTGGCATCCTGTCCCAGGTGCTTCCAACCTTGCCTTTCCATCACTGGTTCTTCACCCTTTAGAACCCCCATTGAAGGACTGGAGAAATACGTTTTACACAAACATCTCCCCACAGGGTAAAATTTTGTTGCTAATCTGGTTCACACAAATAAAAACATTTAAGGACTAGGAATATAGCTCAGTTGGTGGAGTGCTTGCCTAGCATTCACAAAGTCCTGGGTTCAGTCTCCAACACAATATAAAACTGGGTGTGGGGGTGCATGTCTGTGATCTTAGCACTCAGGAGTTGGACGCAGGAAGATGAGAAGTTCAAGATCACCCTCAGCTACATAACAAGTTTGAAGAATGTGAGATCTTGTCTCCAAGATAAATAAATAATAGCATTCAGTGTAGAGGCATATATAT
>NW_008359787.1:491867-497355 GCF_000622305.1 Nannospalax galili | reverse complement strand
TTCTTTTTATTAGTTCTAAACTGGAATATTTTATGTTAACATGTGTATATATCTTCAAAGGATATACAAGAATTTCTGATCCCAGACTATAAAATGTTTATGCCATTCATTTTATGAGAGGTTTTGCTATTTCTATAGTTACCAACAGTTTGCAATTTACCATAGCTGAGTTGAAACTAGTTATTTGCTATTATGTGATATTATGTGATATAATCGAAAGGGAATGAGGCTGGGGTTTGAATTTTAGTTCTGATTCTTGGCTGAGTTGTGTTATTCTGCTAAGCTTCAGTTTTCTTTCTCAAAATGGAAATAATATTCTGCCCCTACCTACTTCACAGAATTGGTGCCAAAATTAAATGGAAAAAAATATATGTTCGTTTTGCATATATTCATTATATGTTTGTGTGCATTTTAAGATAATCAGACTATAAGTCCTTAGATTTACTCTAGGTGGTAATAGGTTAATATTCCAAATTAAGCAATATTCTATGAAGCAGAAAATGGCATTTTTCCACAGTTATTGTTCCTGCAACCAATTATACTCCCTGAATACCAGAGGCAGCCCTCACTATTTATAGAAGCTGTAAGTGAGAGTTTGGAGAATGCTCTAGGGCTGCCAGCACTTTCTCCCTCATTTGTAATCACACTCTGCTGTCCTTGGCAAACCCTCCTGAAGTCTGAAACTCATTCCCATCCCCAATGTCAAAGAAAAGAACAGACCAGTCACAGGTGAGCTGCCAGCCATGTCATGCTTCCACGTTGGCTTATGCCATAGGAAGGGGTAGAGAAGATGCGGGGGAAGCAGCTGCCCAGGGGTGAGTGCCTGCAGTCTGATGCCATCAACTGTTCTGCTGTGTTTGCCTGAGGACAGAAGGCTGTCCATGTGTGAAATAATAGGATGTGACTGAATGTTTATCAGGGGACTGACCCTCAACCACTAAGACTCAATTCATAGACACGGGCACAGATGTGAATCGTCCTCAAACCCAGGCCTCCAATTGGAGCTTCATCAAGGCGATCTCATAATTCAGGGGCAATAAGAAAAATTCATGATACCTTTGGGGTTTCTAATCATGGTCTAATATACCAGTAAGCTGCAGTTATCTTCAGATCCTGATATCCAGAAGGAGGAAGAGAAAACAACAACAAAATAACAAAAATCCTCAGAGGCTGGAGAGATGGTTCAGTGGTTATTGAGGCTGGAGAAAGGTCTCAACACTAAGAACAATTGCTCCTCTTACAATGGTCCCCAGTTCAGTCCTAGAACTCACATGGCAGCTTAAAACTGCTTGTAACTCCAGCTCCAGGGAATCCTACACCTCTTTTGGCCTCCACAGTCACCTACTCTCAAGTGTACATACAGCCCACACACACACACACACACATACACATAATTAAAAGCAATAAAACAAATCTTTTTAAGACTAACTTATTTTATGTGTATGTGTGAGTGCTTGCATGTATGCATGCACTGTTGTATGCAGGAGTGCCCACAGAGGCTAAAAGGCAGCACTGAGAAAGAAAGAAAGAAAGAAAGAAAGAAAGAAAGAAAGAAAGAAAGAGAGAGAGAGAGAAAGGAAGGAAGGAAGAGAAAGAAAGAAAGAAAGAAAGAAAGAAAGAAAGAAAGAGAAAGAAAAAGCCAGGCGTGGTGGCACATGCCTTTAATCCCGGCACTTGGGAGGCAAAGACAGGCGAATCTCTGAGTTTGAGGCCAGCCTGGTTTACACAGTGAGTTCCAGGCCAGCTGGGACTACAGGGAAACCCCCATCTTTAAAAAAAAAAAAAAATCTTTCTCACAAAATAAGTCATGCACACCCATAATCCCAGGACTTGAGGAGCAGAGGCACAAGTTCAAAGTCCAGTCTGATCTACACAGGGAAGCAAACTAAGACTGTGAGTATATAACAAGATCTTGTCTAAAAACTAATGAACTACATCAACTTTTTTAAAACATTAGAAAAATGGACACATTTTAGCAACTGAATATATAATTCTGGACACAAATTTAGATGAGATAAACAGGTAAACTGTTTTGTTTTGTGGGGTTTGGGGGTATTTTTTTTTTTTGCTTGTTTTTGGTTTGGGTTTGGGTTTTCATAGTTTTTTGAAACGGGGTCTCTCTATAGGCCCAGCTGGCCTAAAACTCACTATGTAGACTAGGGTGACGTCAATTTTAGAGATCTGCCTGCTCCTGCCTCCTGCGTACTGGGATTAAAGACATGTGCCACCAAGCCCAACCCAATTAAATGGTTTTAAAGCAGTATTCAGTTGGCGGGCGGTTGAATGTGTATTTAAGAATTATTAAGTATTTTGAATTACTAAGTATTTTGAAAATCTGATTAGAAAGTGGCTGTTCTTTTTTTTAATTTTTAATATCTACATGATTAGAAGAAGCATTTCATTACAGCTTTAACATATGCAGTAACACACTCCAGAGCAAGAGTACATCTCTTTTACAAATGGCTGTAAGTTTCTAGGTTTACAGTTGAATTAATACGGGTATACAATATTGAACTCAGTATAAGCCCTGTAAGACATAAAATTGAATGAGTTTTTAACCTTTAAGAAAGATCTCCATTTCATTTAGGAATATATTGTTCCTTGCAGAAAGACTAATTGTTTTTGCTACTAACACTGAGATGTTGGCACATGCATCTGTAATCTGTATGTGTCTGATTATAACTAGTCATAATCAGTTGCACTTGGATCGTTGACGCCTGTGTATGTCTACAAAGTCATTGGGTAGATTTCAACAGGGCAGATTTCAGTGGTATTGTTTATCACCTCTACTAATTAGCATGATGTAAATTTCCAAGCTTCCTCCTCAAATATAATACATTTTTTAAAATTTGTTGATTTTGTGTGTGTGTATATATCACACAGAATATCCCAAACCATCTTATTCGACTATACACCCACTTTGCAGATGGCACCCTCCCAAAGCCTCCCTCCCCCCACTAGAGCCCTTATACACTGATATCCCTGCTACTGTCTGCTGTGTAGTCGGCACCCCAGCCATTCCCCACTACTTGCCCTTCTGGTGAATCTAGTCAGCCTATCTAGAGGTCTTTGTTTTAGGAAAGTCAGCTGTTCCTTATCTAGCATCAATCAGTTGTCAATATTCATTTAGATATGATTTGAGTCTGCTGTTCATTTTCCCAGTTCTATGCTGGGTTACTATCTGGGAGTCCCTTTGGCCACCCTGACCAACAACTCAAAAGAAGGTATCTCCTATATGGCATTGTTGCTTGTTATGTAGCCTTTAGCTATACATATGGACTCTTAAAAATTATATTGGCCCCTTTAATCTTTGGTTATACTTTCCTTTTGGGTGTTTAAGGCCATACAGTTGGCCCAGATAAACCAATGTATTTTTACTCTTAAGGTCGTTTGAGGATCTGTTCCTCAGGGGTCACAAGGGCTTGGGAGGAGCCCCTGGCTGCTTTCTTTTACCAGTTCCACCTATGTGAAGATAAGTCAAAGTAAGTGGGGTCTCCTCGGCCTCCTTGATAGAGAGGGCGGGTGACCCAACACAGTTACAGGACATTTTGAGAGATACTCATAGTCCCCTGGAACTAGTGAACCTAGGAGGGCAAGGAGCAAAAATTTGTCCTTTATTTCCCTCTGACCAAATTATTATAGACATCAAAGTATGTCTATTAAACATCCAAGAAGGTTAGTTCCACCAGTCTGGTATTTTTAATTACTGTGTGTCATGTAGCTAAATCTTGAGCAAAGACAAATTCTCAGATAAGCCTTATGTAGATATATATTTCTTGATCTGCTATGTATAACTGGTCAGTAGGTTGTTGGACTAATATGGTTCCCTCTGGTTTTTAAAACTAGCTAGGCATTATTTATCTCTCACATTGTCTCACCCCTCCATCATGGTTTTCCCACTTAAGGTGCCCCCATTTTCCCCCTTTCTCCCTAACTAATACCCTTCTCCTATGGTCCTACTTCTCTTTAGCTCCTTCTTTCCCTTTATCCCCTAGGTTCCTTGTATACTGTTACCTCCTGCCTCCCTTAAAATAACCCAATTTTTATCCATATCTCCCTTATTAAGGCCTGTTTCCTACTGTTTTCTTTCAGGTTCTTTCTTTTCCTTTACCTCCTATTTCCTTTCCATTATCCTGGTTCCTGTAGTTATGTCTGGATACATACTCACTTATCAGGGTTTGGTTCTAGGATCCACATATGAGGGAGAACATATGTCAATTTATTTTTGAGTCTGTGTTAATTCACTTAGTATAACAGTTTCTAGCTCCATGCAAATTTCATGATTTCATCTTTCTTTACTGCTGAGTAAAACTCCATCGTATAAATGAACCACGTTTTCATTGTCCACTCTTCAATTGAGGGAGACTTAGGCTACTTCCATCTCTTAGCTATTGTGAAAAGAGCAGCAACAAACATGGATATACAAGTGTCTCAGCAATAGGGTAAGGTTTTTGGGTATATGCCAAGGAGTGGTATAACTGGGTCAAATGGTAGGTTCATTTGTAGTTTTTTAAGAGTTCTCCACACTGCTTTCCATAGGGGTTGAACAAGTTTGCAGCCCCACCAGCAGTGGATTAGTGTTCCCCTTTCCTCACATCCCCTCCAACATTTGGTATCATTTGTTCTCTTGATCTTAGCCAGTCTGACTGGGGTAAGATGAAATCTTAAAGTGGTTTTAATTTGTATTTCCCTAACTATTAGTGATGTTGAACATCTTTTTAGATGCTTCATAGACATCTTTACTTCTTCTTTTGAGAACACTCTGTTCAGCTCCTTAGCCCATCTTTTAATTGGGTTGCTTCTTGTCTTGGTTCTCTGTTTTTAGAGTTCGTTATATATTCTGGATATAAACTTCTGTCAGATGTGTCGCTGGTGAAGATTTTCTCCCATTCTGTGGGTTTTCTGTTCACTTCCCTGGTTTCCTCCTTTGACGTACAAAAGCTTTTTGGTTTAATGATGTCCCATTTGTTGATTCTTAACTTTGTTTCCTGAGCAATTGATGTCCAGTTTAGAAAATCCTTTCCTACACCTATATCTTGTAGGTTTTTGCCAATGTTTTCTTCTAATAGTTTCAGAGTTTCAGGCTTTACATTGAGGTCTTTGATCCATTTGGAATTGACTTTTGTGCAGAGTGAAAGATAGGGTTTAGATTTATTCTTCTGTAGGTGGAGATCCAGTTTTGCCAGCACCATTTGCTAAACATGCTTCTTTCCTCTAGTGAATATTCTTGGCCTTTTTGTCAAATATCAGGTGGCTGAAATTGCATTTACTCATATTTGGACCTTCAGTTTTGTTCCATTGATCTATGGGTCTATTTTTGTGCCAGTACCATGTTGTTTTTATGACTATAGCTCTGCAATATGGCTTAAAATCTGGTATAGTAATCCCCCCGGCATTGCTTTTAGTGGTCAGGTTTGCTTTGGCTATCCGAGGTCTTTTGTGCTTCCATATGAATCTTAGGATGGTTTTTTCCAATTCTGTGAAAAAT
>NW_008359787.1:490690-491479 GCF_000622305.1 Nannospalax galili | reverse complement strand
CTCTTGCAAGAATTTCAAGCACTATGTTAAAGAGAAGTTGCTGCTTTTCAAGTGCCTTGAGCTGCAATGTTGTCATTTATTTGTGTTCTTTCTGATTTTTTAATGTAGGCACTTAGAGCTCTAAACTTCCCTCTAAGGACAGCTTTCAGCATGTCCCAGAGGTTTGTTGTATTGTATTGTCCTTTTCATTTAATTCCAGAAATACTTTCATCTCCTTCTTAATTTCTCTTTTGACCCATTCATCATGTGTTGTTTAATCTCCATGTGTTCATGTGGTGATTAGGGCTTCTTCCAGTGTTGATTGTAAGCTTTATTGCATTGTGGTCTGATAGAATGCTTGGAAATATTTCAATCCTTTTGTATTTGTTGAGGTCTGTTTTGTGCCCCAGTATGTGGTCGATTTTGGAGAGGGTTCCATGGGGCGCTGAGTAGAAAGTATGTCCTCTGGTGCTTGGATGGAATACTCAGTAGATGTCTGTTAAGTCCATTTCATATATGGTATTGCTTGGTATTGTTTAATTCAGATGTCTCTCTGTTAACTCTCTGCCCTGTTGACCTATCTAATGGAGACAGTGGGGTATTGAAGTCCCCTACTATTAATGAGTTGGGATTAATCTGTGTCTTAAAGTCCTGTAGTATTGTTTTTATGAAGTTGGCTGCACCAGAGTTTGGTGAATATATGTTCATGATTGTAATATCTACTTGGTTTATTGTTCCTTTGATCAGAATGAATTGGCTCTCTTTATCTCTTCTGATTAGTTTAAACTCTATTTTGTCAGATATTGGAAC
>NW_008359787.1:423594-489924 GCF_000622305.1 Nannospalax galili | reverse complement strand
CCATTATCTTGGGATTCTCTTCCTTCCTGTGTGCCTATGATTCATAAGTTTGGTCTTTTTATGGTGTCACACAATTCCTGCCTATTCCATTCTTGTGATTTCTTAAATTTTTCATAATCTTTGCTTGAGTGGTCTAATTCATCCATTTTATCTTCTAGTCTTGATACTCTGTGTTCCATTTCATTCATCCTGTCATTTCTAATTGGATTACTGAGTGTTTCACTTCCTTCTTCATTTCAGCCTGAATATTCTTCAATATTTCTGACTCTTTTCTGAATTCATTCAGAAGTTTATCCCTATCTTCCTTCAGTTCTTTGATTTCTTTGTTTGTGTGTTCTTTAAATTCACTGAGTTCTTTTATCATGTTTATAATTGTTCTTTTGAGATCCATGTCCTGCATTATCTCTATGGAGTTCTCACTGTACTCCTCTAGAGGATTATTGGTATTTGGTGGAGCTATGTTATTTTTGTTTTCATGTTATTACTTTTTCTCTGTGATTTTGACATGTGGATTTCTTTTGTAGTTTCTGATTCTTGTGTGAGATTCAAGCCTTCAAGTTTAGGTCTGATTCTTTTTGTGAATTTTATGTGTCTTTGCAGTTTACCTTTTGGACATGAAAAGCTGGTTCCTCTAAGCTTCCAGTTCTCTCTTTGATTTTATATTTGCGTGGACAGATTGCTTTTGTCTTCAGGAGTTCCAACAGAGGCCCAAGTCAGATGAGGATTAGGTGCTCTCAGGCTTTCTCCTAAGGTCTGGATCCCTCCAGGAAAGATTTTGACCTCAGGAATTTGGGGTTTGACTAGCCTAGGAATAGGGCCCAGGAAAGATGCTGGTCTAGGGCAGCTGGTGGCTGTGCCACCCAGAGATGCTAAGGGAAATGGGGCTGGGAAGAGGCCCCAAGGGCTCCTGGGGACTGCACTGAGGAACTGGGTTGGTCTGGATACAAAGGATCAGGAAGCAGTGGTGGTTCTCCCAGTCCCTGGGGCACCAAGACAAGGAATGGGATAGGTCCCACACTAGGAGGAGAGACAGGCAGGGGAGATGGGGGGTGATTGAGGCTGGGGGAGTCAAGGCGTGGAGGGTGTTTTGACTTACTCCAGATAGAGTCCTGTGGGTCCTGCAGGCCAAGGGAAGCAGAGGGAGGTGAGGGTGGGGTCAGGCCCAGAGGGCTCCTGGGGACCCCAGAAGGAACTGAGTTGGTCTGGATGCAAAGGATCAGGAAGCAGTGGTGGTTCCCCTGGTGTCCAGGGTGCCAAGACAAGGAATGGGACAGGACCCATGCTAGTAGCAGAATGTGGCTGTTCTTATCAGAAATATACAAGTACATGTCAAAAATTGCAGTAATTTTAGGCTTTAAAGATAGCCTGGAAGTTACCAGTACCATGTAACTATTAAGGATAATGTAGGAATGAGAATAGTTCAAAGTTGCATAAATTTAAAGTAATGTTAAGACAAAGGAATATATATTTGAATGTGGTATGTCAGGTAGGAATCTGTGATAGAAGACACTTTGGGCTGGACTGGAAAGGTGAGGACATCTTTGCCAGATGAAAGGAGGAGCAGAGTCACACATTCAAGGCTAAAGAATGAAAGAAGTGAAAATGAGGATATCTGGTAAGTGTGTGGTTATTTGGTGTGCCCAAATGAAAGGAAACAAGGTTCAACTAGACTATTTGATTTTATTCTATAATAATGCCAAGTCATTGATATTTTGAGCAAGGGAAGGACATGATCAGAATGGTACATCAGACATCTGTGGCAGTAAAGGATGAGCTGCTGTCAACAGGCCTGAAATCGCAGAAAAGATGCCACAGGATAAGCAAGCTGGGGACCAGTAGCACCGAGGCCAAACAACACTCCAGAGGCAATCCACACAAAATTGGTCTGCTTGGAATGTGGAGGGGGCAGAAGGAAGAATTAGGAAAAAATACATGGCTATACTTTTTTAAATGGTAGGAAACACAGAAAATGAACACTTTCAAGAAGATTGAGCTGCTGGGAGCAAATTGAGTTACACTATTAGTTACTCCTAAAGAAATCAACATAACATATTGCTTTTGATCCTATTCTCAGAATCCTAACAATATTAATAATTAAATATTAAAAATAAATAGACTAAAACAAAAATCTTGCCAAATTCTGCAAGTTTTCAGCCCTTAAACAGGTAGGAAATCAGCAGTTGGTTTGCAATTCCTATCACATTTCCACAGCCTCTTAACTTTAGAATTGTAACATAAGAAGAATAATCTAGAGGGTGCACAGATGGAAAGTGTGAAAGTTCTTAGAAGAAATAAGTAATGCTACCAACCTCATCTCTCTTTCCAAAGAGAACAAATCACATCAAAATGGTTGGGAGTGACAGGTGGTTGACAATACCAGCCATTAGAACTTTAATCAGAAATGAGTCTTGTCTCTGCCTCAGCCCTCTTAAAATAATGAGCTAAGAATTCAATGAGTAGAACAGCCTTCCGTGAGTAAACATAAAGGTACTGTCCAGGGACATTCAGGAAGTCACTTTGTAAATGGATGAGAGATTAGAGTTACAACTTTTGACTCCTGACTCCCAGTCCAGATGTGTTTTCTTCAGTCCAATATGTTCAAATGATTTGAGGAACATGAATGAGCCCAGTGGAGTTGGCACTAACCTAAGTCCTGCAGAGCATCTGTCTGGGGAACATGGAGTTGCCATTCTGATGGATGGTCAGAGTTGCCTCCAGCTGTTTGCACAAAACGTCTCCAGCAGCTAGCTGAGCCTGGGGACCAAGGACTACACATGTATACTTGGGAAAAGGTAGGAAAGGGGAAATGGCCTCTTCACAGGTGGCCTCCACCTCTTTCTGAATTTCTTTCCCAATTCTCTTAACTGCCCAGCAGCTGCTAAAAACTAATACTGAAAGACTCCAGTGACCTCCATTCTGCAGCCCATTGACCCCCAAATTCCTTTCTTGAGAGAATGCAAGTGCTGAAACCTCACTTCTCTGTGGGAGAAGAAAGCAATGTAATGACAATGGTGTTTGAACTTCAGACTATGGGAAGCCACACACACACACACACACACACACACACACACACACACACTGGTGTAGGGGAAGAAACCAAGGAGTTTGTCAAAAATGACTAAAATCATGGCTAGGGAGATGGCTCAGTCAGTAAAGTGCTTGCCTTGTAAACATGAAGATCTGAATTTGACACGCACACAGGCCCCCAGAATGTGTGTGAAAAGCCAGGCATGGTGGTATTCACTTGTCCTTCGAGCACTGCAGCAAGAGAGATCCCTGAGGCTTGTTGGCCAGCCATCCCAGCCTACTTGGTGAGTTCAAGACCAGTGAGAGACTCTATCTCAAAAAAGAAAAAAAGAAGAGAATAAAGGGTATCTGAGCACAGGTGTGAAGTTATTCAGTGGAACAAGAGCAATTTATCTGTGGCTACACCACTGAAGAAAATGACCCCCCTTCCCCCAGTGAGCAGTAATTGCTGGGGCCACAGAGAAAGAAAACGTGGAAGGAGGAAGAGGACTCACTAAGAAGGTTCCAGCAGAAAAGGAGGAGGTGAGCAAGAGGAATGCGGGGCAAACACGACTAAAATTTATTATATAAATGTATGAAACTGTAAAACAATAAAAAACTTAAAGGAAGACAGTGCCTGAAGAACAGCAACAAAGGTTGTCTTCTGACCTCCGTATCATGCACACATAAGTGCTCATGCCTTCAACATGCATGGACACCGGAAAACACACAAAAAGGTGTGTGCACAGACTAAAAATCAGACTTCTTGGTAAAGGAATTCTAGTAGTCAGACAGATTAGAAAATCTTTAATTTAAAAAAAAGCACTATTTTCTCAGAGATTACATTTTGGGTAGTCTATTTCAACAGCTAATCTGCTACTCTTTGACAGGAAAAGGCAACACAAAACTACTGGACATGGAATTCAAACTTGACACAGCAAGTCCTTGAAACCAGAAGGTTTCAGAGAGTTCGCCAGCTTTCTCCCTCATGTAGAGGAGCTCCACGGATGCTTCAGAACCTTCCAGTGTTGTGTACAGAAAAGAGGACTAAGTGTTCTTGTATATTTGTTTCATCTTTTCCTTTATTTTGCAGATATTCTGACTGCTAAAAGGATGGACTTTTCAAGTTAATTCCTAAAAGAGGAAAAAGAAGCTCATGGAAGACGAAACTGTGCAACCAATGTACTTTTTATATACTACATCATTAAAGTGTCCTCTGTTTCAGCACCAAATAAAGATTTATGCACCCCAAAATATTCAAGTCACTTGACACTCTACATAAGAACAAACACCAGGCCTCTGACTTAGTGAGCTGGGTCCATGACTATTTATAAATGCAATAAAATAACAAATCATTAGGACATGTTGAAGGAGTGTGAATAACACACTGATTATATTTCATGTATCAGTCTACTATCTCAGCATTTATAGAGCCCACAGGAGGAATTTCTTGATATTTCTTTTTGGTTAAAAACAGCTGGTAAAATTTATCGTTTTTCTGGTTCACAGAAAACTATGACCTTTGTACAGGAAGGGTGCTGGACTTTTAGTAAGTAAAGAATAAATGCTATTCCCAAGAAATATCACTTCTCAGCTTATTTTGCATAGGCAGTATATCTCAGTCTAACTTCAGTGCTTCGCCAGAGGATGCTGTGACACATCACACATCAGCATTGACTATGAGTTTGTACTAGTTATTGAGTGACAAAGAAGCATAGAATAAGTTTCAAGATATTAGGGGTGCACACTTACACTTCCTGTGCTGGGAGGAGCCTCACAACATGAAGGTTTCATGCAGAAATGGGAATCTCGGGGCTTGGTGATATTCTGTTTGTTAACCATGCTGATTTCTTTGTGAAAATCAGTCTTCACTGTGCCCTTTTTATACTTATTACTACACTTAGGATATTTTTAAGTTAAAATAAAAGTTAAACAAAATGGAATATAACTCATTCATTAATCTCTGCATCCTACTGGGTCTATATTTAAATCACATGGAAAGGAGGACTTTTTACAGTTAAAGAAACATGGTACAAAGAGAATAGAAGAGAGTAAACTAGAAAGCAGAGGTGCCAACTGAATTTTGGAGGAAATCATGTGGTTTAAGAACTGACTTACAAGACAGGAGAAAACTAACTTCCTGTACCCAGAAAAGGCAAAGTGTGACCCTTGATGAAAGAGAGAAAAGATAAGTGTTGGTTCTACCAGACATACCCCCACACACAGCTGGGGTGCTGGCAGGACTGAAAATAACAGCACTGGCACACAGTTCTTATAAGAAGCAGCTAACCCTTCAGATTCCCTCCCTCACTGTACCAAAAGATTACAGATATAAAACCACTGAGAGGCATTATACACACCTAAGAGCCTCAATGCTGCCAGAGTGAAATTCAGACACCAAGGAAGGAGACAACGTAGACACCTCCTGACTTGACTCCTACAGTGCTGCCAGTGAGCTGTGTAACCCTCCACAGGAAAGTAACAATTTCTGCCTGATGAAACTGGCCACATGTGAAGAAAAAATTCACATACTCAGAGGTAAGTATACACTTCACCCGAAGAGTCTGTAGAGAAACCCATCAACCAATGGGCCTTCAAACACACACATACACACAAAGACATGTACACACACAGATACCTTAACAAACACAAACACAAATAATATGCCATACAAACACATACACTTACACACAAACATGCATGCATACAAATATATGCGTACATATGTACATATACAAATACACACATACACACATGCCCACATATATGCACACACATATACACACAGAAACACATATACACATGCACATACATTTTAATCAATACTTTAATCCTTCACTCTCAACCATGAACAGGCAAAATTGATCAGATATTTGAAGAAAAAGCCTTGGCCATGATGGCTGGAACAAAAATAATAAAAATAAAACTGAAGTTCAGAAAATACAGTCAATACAGAGAACAAAATAAAACCTTAGACACTGAAGTCTTGTCTTCATATTCATGAAACAGGAATAGACTGCAGTAAGAAACATGCAAAGAAAAAGCTTCCGGATAATTAAAATGATGAAGTGACAAGAATTAATATGAATATCCAGATTTAGAAGGGCTAAGGAAAGAAAGAAAACCAGCAACAAGGCCAAAGGTGTAGCTCAGAGTTAGATACTCACCAGCAAGGTGCTGGATGCTGGGGATCAGTGAGGAATTTCCTAACAGGAAGGATGAAGGGAAAGACCCTAGAACCCTCCAGAGGCAAAAGAGAGATGGGAATTAGGAACTCAGCAAGTTCAGCAGCAGTGCTGGTCTCTAAGGAAAATGGCGGGACATCTTAAAATTCTGACAGTAATCTGTGAACTATTAGCAGAAACACAGGCTGCTAGCCTTATAGAAGACAAAGACAGCAACCAGCCTACGTTGACATAGGAGGAAGGACTGTTCCAGAAATGATGGCCCCAAGAAAAATCTTTAACTGCTAGGTTACTTGCTCTGTCTGAACATACAGAGAGGAAGTTCAGAGTTCTGGCTTTAAGTTTGATGATAACTCAGTGGTAATTACAAAGGAAATATAAAATAAAAACGAAAAAGAGTAATTTCTACTGAAGATAAAGGAAAAGTTATATAAAAGACCTCAGCTTCCAGCAAAATAGATGACCAGAGAACAGACTTACTCCACCACCTGAAACAAGCCAAAATTAGAAAGACAAAAAATTAAATAAAGCAACAGTTTTCCAGACACTGGGCACTGGGCACCAGAAAACATTGATCTCCAGGAGCACATCAACAATGCCATGATGCACATTCTTCTCAAGTGTACCATATTATCAACCATTTTTTTTAATTTTTGGCCTTAGGGCTGAAGAGATTTTTAAAAAGTGGTTTAAAGAACTGGCTACTCTTCCAGAGGACCCACATTAATTTCCCAGCACCTATGTGGCAGCTAACAACCATCTGTAACTCTAATTCTAGGGGATCTGACACCCTCTTCTAGCCTCAGTAGGCATTAAATGCACATGGTACACATACCCACAGGCAAAACACTCATACACATAAAATGAGAATAAACAAATATTTTTAAAAACTTAAAAAAAATTTTGGGGCTGGGGCAATGGCTCAGTTGGTAAGGTGCTTGCCTTACATGCAAAAGGATCTGTGTTCAGTCTCCAGAAGCTATGTAAAAAAAGTCAAGTGTAGTGGCATATGCTATTAATCCCAGTGTTGGGAGGCATAGACAGGCTGATCTCAGGGGCTTACTCACCAGCCAGTCTAACCTAGTCAGGGAGCTCCAAACCAATGAGAGACTCTGCCTCAAAAGCAAGGCAGAAATTCCCAAAGAGCAGCATCCAAGGATGTCTTCTGGCCTCCATGTTCATATGCACAAACATACATACATACATACATACATATACACATACACACATACACATAAACACACACAACTCTTGATGGCAAATCCACATATAAAAAATGTTCAAGTTGTGCTCAATTCAGCAGCACATATACTAAAATTGGAATACAGAGAAGATTAGCATGGCCCCATGCAAGGATGACATATTTTTTCAATTGTGCAAATTGGGCTGGAGAGATAGTTTAGCAGCTAAGAGTATGTACTATTCTTGCAAAGGACCTGAGTTCAGTTCCCAGCACCCAAGTTGGAGGGCTCACAACTATCTGTAACTCCAGATAAGGGGAATTGATACCTTCCTCTGAGTTCTGAGAGCACCTACACTCATACCAACACAGACACATAATTAAAAATAAAATAAATTCTTTTTATTCTCAAATTCAGGTATCATTAAAAATTGTAAATTAATGTTACATTGAAATACTAGAAAGCACCTGTTAGACAGCCCCTGACGCTCCCAAAGTAAAAGCAAGGGTTGCTCTTGCTTTTATGAGATAGGGTCTCATAGCCCAGGCTGACCTCAAACACTCCATGTAGCCAAGGATGACCTTGAACTCCTGATCCACCTGCCTTCACCTCCTTCACACCCTGTTTATGCCCTGTAGGAGATGGAACCCAGAGCCTCATGAATGCTGGGCAAGCATTCTACCAACTGAGCAACATCCAGCCCTGCAAGTAACTCTTTTTTTTCCTGGCCTGTGCTCATCCTGCTTTCTTTCTCTTTTTTTAATAGAACTTCTTAATTGAATTTTTGTGTATTTCTTATTAGCTATGGAGAACCTGCCTCCTGCTCTGCGATTAAGAGTAGAAGACTGAGGGACATCTCTGAGTATATCTATGAGGGTGTGTCCAGAGAGGATTAACTAAGGGGAAAGACCTACCCTGAATGTAGGCAACATCGCCCTATAGACAAGGGACCTGAGTGGAGTGCAAAAGGAAGAAGGGGAAGTCCGCTAGTGCAGACATGAGCTCTGTGCATCCCAGCCTCGACGTGGTGAAGCCCTCAGCTGGGTCAGGTCCTTCTTGTCATGATGTACTGAAACTGTGAGCCACAATAAATCCTTACTTCATTTGCTTTTCTCAGGTATTTGCCACAAGGATAATGAACTAACACAGGCAATATTACCTATGACCCATGGGTTGGCAAGATATTACACCTTGAGAATGTCTTCAGGTGAGTGATCATACACAAATCTACAGCCAGGTTTTGATGAAGCATCACTGTAGCACCATGAACTTCTCCTCGAAGAAGAATCAGCTACCTACCATCTACAGAAAGTAGGCACTTCTGTTCTGTCTAGAGATGACAGATGGAGATTCTTAAGTATCAACCAGGAGAATTCACGGCCAAGAATTGTAGTAGAGGAGTGAGGAACGCTCAGATGATGGCAGTTGCCATTTTGCTCCAGAAGTCCTTCTCAACTCACCTTGCTTTCTTTCCTGTTTGGGATGGACTGATAAAATGAGCACCCAACACAAAGCTTTACTAGCCCACACCTTGCTGCACACTTGAAATGTGGCCCTGTATATAGTCTGGAGTCAGATTTCCTGTTGAAAATCTTTCTCTGTGTGTGTGTGTGTGTGTGTGTGTGTGTGTGTGTTGGTGTGGTGGGTTTCTGTGTGTGTTGTCTGTGTGCATCTGAATGTGTATATGTATGTGTATGTGTTTATATGTATGTATGGTACATGCATGTGTGTGTATGTGGATATATGTGTGTGTTCATGAGTGTGCATGTCGATACATGCACATGTGTGGGTGGGCATATGAAGGCCAGAAGACAACTTCAAGTGTCAATTCTCAAGCATCACCCACCTTTTTTATTTTCTTTTGAGCCTGAGTTTCTCACTGGCCTGAAGCTCACCAAGTCAGTTAGGCGGGCTCACCAGCACACCCCAGTGATTCACCTGTTTCTGCCTCCCAGCACTGGAATTACAAGCATACACAACTCTTGGCTTTTTAAAAAAGTGGGTTCTGAGGATTGAACTCAGGTCCCCATGCTTGCCAAGCAAGCACTTCACTGACTGAGCCATCTTTTGGTATAATCTTAATATATATGATTTTATATATATATATATGAACATATATATATATATATATACATGAACACAGTCATGCTGTGAGTCATTTACAATACACACACTAGTATTCAGCTTCTACTTTGATTCTTCTCAATTAGCCATCTTTCTTAGTGTTACAGTACAATCTCTGGCCTGGATGGAGACTAGCACTCCAGTTGGGCCAGGTGGATCACCTGGCCACAGAGCCACTCCTAGGAAGGTGGCCGTACTAAGGAGAGGTAGACTAAGCAGTCCTTTAATAAGATAATATGATTTTCCTTCCCAGAATCCCCACCTCTAATGAAGCTGCTTATCAGGCCACAGACATTGAGGTTTGTAAATCACTTTTCTGACTCCTCAAAAATGCAAACTTCTGCTTTTTTCTTTCTGTCTCTTATCTAAGCATGCTTTCTCTAATACTTTGGGCTTCCCCAGTATTTTGGGTTTCCTTACTCTTTCTCTAAAGCCTCCCTCCCCACCATGTGACTACTTGTCTGCCATGTGTCTGACCTCTATGAAGCTTTAAATAGAGTTGCTTTTCCCCCTTTTTCCCTCCATTCTCCTCCCCTGGGAAGCTGCTGAGATTTACAGCTTGCTTGCCCTGGGGTTTTGTCTTTTAAACTTTAATAAAATTATCCTTAAGTTTCCATTTGAGTCCATTCTATTTTTTTGGGGGGGGGTCTTTTTGAGACAGGGTCTCCCTGTAGCCCCAGCTGTCCTGGAACTCACTATGTAGACCAGGCTGGCCTTGAACTCACAGAGCTCCGCCTTCCTCTGCCTCCCGAGAGCTGGGATTAAAGGCATGGGCCAAAATGCCCGGCTTTAAGTCCATTCTTAAATTATTTTATTAATGAGACTAAGGACCCTGAGGGCACCCGAGTTTCCCCTGTATCATCAGTCTATTTTGTATGACTGTAACAAAATTTACATGAGACTGGATATTTTATTAGGAAAATGGGGTGAGTTTAAGAGGATAGGAAGTTTCGGCTCAGGCAAATGTCTTATAGGGGTCTCTTCCTGCATCATAATATAGTGTCATGTTGATATAGTATAGATGGATCTTAGGGTTAAAATAAAATGTCACAGTTAAAAAGGTGATGTCAGGAACACTAGTGATGAGAAACAAAAATCTTGCAGCTGGATATGAGAAAACCAAACTTATTTTCCATAAAAGGAAGGACATGACTCTGAGCCAGTATCAGCAGGCCAACCAGCTCCCCCAAAGCCCCCTACTTAACAATATGTGCAGAGCACTGTTGTTCTTTCATATATTCTTGCTTCTAATGAACTAACTGTAACAATGTTAATTATAATTAAGGAGAACTTAGAAATTTCCAACTATTCCAGAGAGGAGACCACCCCACAGACAAGGACCTGCACATGAAGGAACTGAGAAAAGCTGCTGTACCCCGGCGACTGAGATGGGAGTTAGCTCCATAGTGAAACACAAGCTGCTCATAAAAACGTGAGAACAAAGAGAGCTTAGCCTAATTAATGCCTAGCAGACCCTGCTAAGGCCAGAGAGTAGCAAAAGACAGCCGAGGTTAATGGCCAGCAGACTGTCAAGGTCAACAGCTAGCAAGGCAAGTTAGAGATGAAGAGAACAGGGCATCAAGGCGTGACAGATCCTCTAATTGCATGAGCAGGACATAAGCAGCCAGTGATTGTCTCCCTGGTTGGACCAAGACCGGCATGGAATGTGTATGCACTCCCTTGGCTCATAGAATCAACCAATCTCATAGAAATCACCCTAATCTTTGTTCAGTTTCTGTCACAAATTCTAGAAAAAAATCCCTAGACAACCAACTCCACTGGCTTTTTCCTCTGTAGGTGCTCCCTCGTGAGCTTTGCCTGCTTTCCAGAGCTGTTTTCTTCCACAAATCAGTAATTATTATTTAAGGGTTTTTTTTGTTGGTTGTTGTTGTTGTTGTTGTTTCCTGTGATAATAAAAGTTCTCTTTAAAACCTGCCCTTCATGCTGGGCGTGGTGGCTCATACCTTCAATCCCAGCACTTGGGAGGCAGAGGCAGGCAGATCTCTATGAGTTCAAGGCCAGCCTGGTCTTACATAGTTCCAGGCCAGCTGGAGCTGGGGAGAACCTGTCTCAAAAAAAAAAAACCCTCACCTTCATTTGTCCATTCTTCAAATTCATAAGACAAGAACCAGGAACAACTAACTCTTGAGTTTTGCATACATGAGATGAGGTCTCCTGTGTACTCAAAAGCACCCCACTTCCCCCTTCAATGTAGCAGGAGCATATTTGGAGGGAGTGGTAAGTGTGAGAAATGGCATGCACATGTGATGCCTCATTTTATAAAACCAGCAGCAGAAAGAGAAGAAAAAATCAAAGCAGTAATGAAGAAATCCATGAAAAGTTTGAAATACAGAGATGTCCTATATTGGGGCTGGAGAGATGGCTCAGCAACTAGGAGTGGTGTTGCTCCTGCAGGGGGCCAGTTCAGTTCCCAGTATCCAGGTCAGGTTGCTCACAAACACCTGTAACTCCAGCTCCAGGGACTCAGACACCATTTCTGGCCTCCTCAGGCATCTGCATATGCATGGTGCAGACAAACTCACTCAGACATGACAAATACACATAAGTTAATTAATTAATTAATAGGTAAATAAATAAATCTTTAAAAAATTAAAATAAGACATACTTTGGACACAGGACTTGTAGCAATGGAGCTGGAACTGACCTGGAAGATTCCTCCATGAAGACTAGCTCTCATAGTGTCAGAGCATACTATGAAAACTGCTAAGAGAAAATCAATCAATTGTCCAACCCCAGCTGTAAAGCCTAATAACCACAACAATGACCTGTATAATAAACTATCTCTGTTGGTACAGTAGTACCACTTTTTATCTTGGAGGTAATCAATAGCTATCTAATTGGATATAGTCTGCTCAACGGGAGGAAATCGTGTGGTACTATAAACATAGTAAAATTTATAAAGCTGTAGAGGTCATAGATCCTACAGAAAAACCTACATCTGTGTCTGTCACATTCCTAGGCAAATGCAATTTCTTACTCTATGCTAAACATGGATCCTTGTAATTACAGACAAGTATACCATTCACCACTCATCAAAGAAGCTTCTTTTTTCAACAGATGGGGACTACTACAGAGTTCCACAACTGGTCACACACAGAGAACAAGTGTCTGAGAGATGCTCAGTGATACATCTACAACAGAACCTTGGTAAAGGTTAGCATGGAACTTAGCAGAATGAGTTAGAGAGAATATTAACGCACCTCTTAACTCTCAACAAGCGAAGCTTCCTCATGGAACAGATGGTGATTAACACATAAACACACAACAAGTCAAAATGTAGAGAATAAGAGACTAGGGAAATGGATAAGAAACCCCAACCTTAGCTGAAGAACCACTGGCAGCTGATCACTGCTGCTGGGTGAGAGAGAATTTCTTCTTTAAGGGAGTGACTCTAGAGAGGCTGCCCAGGCTCCAGTAGTTGAATTCACACTAAGGAACATCTGTGTACACCAACTTGACTAGATAGGCCTTAATATATAAGATAGAATGCATGAAATCCAGTGGGAGGGCCATGGGAGGGTACAGATAGGGGAGAGGTTTGAAATATGATTAAGATGTATTGTATGGGGGTTGGAGAGACGGCTCAGTGGTTAAGAGCTCTGGCTGCTCTTACAGAGGAGCCAGGTTCAGCTGCACTTACATAGCTGCAGGAAATTCATACACATAAAAATAAAAATAATAAATTAAAACATTTTTAAATATATATTGTATTAAATGCACAAGCCTAAATAAAAATATATAGCAAAGAAAAAATTAAATGAGAAATGTCCTATACCATTATTCCTTTGCAAAGTAGCGGAGCCATGTGCATTATATGAATTTCATCAGTGGATTTTATCTAAGTTGCTATATTCAAATAACTATCTGTCATTGATTAATGGCCAGGTGTTGGCTACCTTTCATTTTTTTATAAAACCATTCCCTCTAGTTTTCTCAGAGATGGTTGTGAAAGCTCAAGTGGTGAGAAGCTTTACTCACGAATAGAAACTTACACTCTGGGTGAAAATTATGTGCTTAACTAAAATGATCTTCCATAGTGATTCTGTGTGTAACTTTCATCTTTCTGAAAAGAGGTGTCATGTACTGCAACACCTATAGTGTGAAAGCTAAATTCTCCAATCCTAAAATATTTTCATCCAGCTGTAAGGATGATTTAATTTTAAAAGGAGCCTATAGGTGGTTCACCATTTAAATAAAATATGGTATAACTTTAAACAGAATTCTTTCATTATTTTAAAATATTTTGCTGCATACCTGAATGATATTTATCACGTTTTCTGATGGTAAGGTTATTTTTTAAATACAAACCAATGACATTACACTTTTACTATGTTTCAGTTATCTATTTCTATTTTACAAACTACTCCAACTTGGAGTGACTTAAAACAACAAAGGTGATTTTCATGGGTCAGTAACTCAAGGAAGACTCTTGTGACTGGTTCTGAATTGCCTGTGGACTCTCATGTATTGCTTTATAAGAGGCCTCACAACTTTCTGAGGCCTCACAAAGAATATTCTAGCATTGTACAGCCCTCAGATCTTTGCCTTAGAGCCCTTTTTGAGAACAGATTGCTGATCAATCTCATCCTTTTGCGGTTTCATAAATTCTGCTGAAAACTGAGTAATTTGCTCTTCAGCAGTTCACACCCCTTCATCTTACTATGAACAAAAGAAAGAGTGGAGCCAACCACAGCATCCGCCTGAAAAATCTCAAGCTAGAGCAGTGTGTTGTTAGGTGGGTTCAAGGAAGAGTTTTAAAGAACTTTCTGCGTCTGCTAAACAGGAGCCCCTGCCTCTTACTTCCGGTGTGCTTTTCTTTCCTTTAAACTCTCAAAGAAAGCCTCCTTCAGGCCTGAAGGCTCTGCTAACATTTTCCTTGAGATCTTTTCAGCTCTCACCAACACCCTCCCTAGGCAATTCAAGGTTTCGCTAACATAGCCTGCAAGATGGGTCAGCAGGTAAAGGTACTTGCCACCAGCCAAATGGCCTGAGTTTGATCCCTAGGACCCACATGGTAGAAGGAAGAGATCCAACTCCTGAAAGTTGTCCTCGGATCTCCACAGGCATACCATGCCATGTATGTGCCCATACACACATGCACACACATACACATGCACACACACACAAAATAAATAAATGCAATTTTTAAATTTTAGAAACAGAGGAAAGACAGGGTCTCCCTGTAGCCCCAGCTGTCCTGGAACTCACTATGTAGACCAGGCTGGCCTTGAACTCACAGAGATTTGCCTGCCTCTGCCTCCCGAGTGCTGGGATTAAAGGCTTGCACCACCAAGCCCGGGGCAAAACAAACTTTTTGAAGCAGATCAAACTCTGAATTTCTTGGGACAACTCAATTCCATTTGTTCTCTCTCATGCTATGCTTCTGTCTTCATCTTTAGTAGAGGAATTAGGTCCCACAGCTACAGGACTTCCATGCAACATCTGTAGCAAGTCCTCCTAACAGCAAAGCATAAATCTGGGTAAAAATGCATCTTGACTGTCACAAGAAAAGAACATAAATTTAGGAATCAGAAAGACCAGTGTTTCAAATCCCAGTGAGCTCACATATCCTCTCTGGAATCTTTAATAAGTCACTGCTCCCTGAGCCTCCATATTCTTACATATATTAGTACACAATGTGATTGTCTACCTGGCAAAGTAGATTTGGAGAATTCATGCAAGAATATAAAGTACAAGATACATAAATAGCCTGGAAGTGACTTTTTTGTATTAAAGGTTTAGCTTCACTTATGTTCTTTCATGGTTCTTATAATTAAATAACAAGATAAATAAGGAAGTGAAACTACAGTGGGCTAGAGAGAGTCTTTGAAATCCTTTTCCTGAGAAGCTGTAAAATGCATTTACCCAGGAAGCAGAGACTGGGAAGCAAAGCCACTGTGTGGCTGCATTCACTCATTTGCTCTGCGTGGAGAGAAACTGGATTCCTGCCCTGACGTCCCTGCAGTTCCCTAGTTCCAGGTTCACTCGCCCAACACAAACACATGAAAACAATTAGGCACTAAATTCTAGGCAGGCTCCTCTTAGCAGGGGATAGCACTGTGGCCAAGAAAACCTAGTTTATCACAGAGCTCTTTCTGCAGAAAGTATAAAGTCATATACCACGTCTTGGCAAAAGCATACAGCCTGGATGTTCAACTGGTGGTGTGTGTGTGTACCTTCTGTGTGACCATGTCTACTCTAGAAGATTAAAGTTGAAAGCTAAAAGGAGCCTAGATAGTATGGGTAAGAGGTCCAATAATAAACTCTGTTGGTTATGTAGGGAGGAAAAAATAACACAGTAACTCAAAGCTCTGAATTACATGTGCTCCAATTCCTTCCTTGCTCACTTCTCATTTATAATTTTCTAACCCTTTCATGTTTCAACAAAGTACAACATTATGGAACTGGCAAGGTCAAAAGCATCTCAAGACCTCATGTTTAAATCTAGCTGAAGCCAAGTGTGATGACACATGCCTTTAATCCCAATACTACAGAGGCAGAGGCAGACAGATCTCAGTAAGATCAAGACCAGTCTGATCTACATATTGAGGTCCAGTCCAGCTGGGACTACAGATAAATGAATAAATAAATAATAAATAAATCTGGCTGAAATACAGTTATTTATATTTTTACAAACTAGAAGGAGAAAATAATTGCTTTCCTTGGCCTTTCTAAGTCTGTATCTGAGACAGATTCCTGTAATAACAACAAAGAACAATTAACCAGAGAAAACAAACAGGACTGTGAACAAGTGCAGTGATCTTCACTAGGACAGCATAGTAACTCAACAAAGAGAAACTTAGGTTTATTGAAGGAACAATACAAACAGAAGCAGTCTAAATAAAGCTACAGTGTGGAAAAACTGTGAGAAGGTAAGTCTATGGGAAGAAAGTGGGCTGGATTCCTGCAGCGCAACCTCTCAGAGGTGAGTAAGAAGCACTGGAGAGACTTCGTATCCAGTTTGGGGAGGGAGCAAAAGAGGGGGACAGAGAGACCTCCTGCCTCTATGAAGCTCTGTCCTGCTTTTCAGGCCAGAGAAAGAAGGCAGATCTGCCCCTGCATTTCAACCATCTTTTGTTCACCAATTCTTTATATTTTGGACAGAGATCATTTTATTTCATTCAAAACCAAGAAAAAATCTTTTTCCAACTTACATTTTAAATTTTATTTTGTGTTCATGTATGTGTATGTGTGCATGCATGCCATGGCATGTATAGAGGTCAAAGGACAACTTACATGGCTGAGGTTTTCCCTTTGACCATGTGGGTCTTGGGTCTCAAGTTCAAGTTGTCAAGCTGGGTAGCAAGAGCGGGGTACTTTTGTCACAGAGCCATCTCGCCTGTCCTAATCTTTTTTTAAAATTTAATAATTAGAAACCAGGTCTTAACTTTTTTCTACTCACAACAACTTTTTACCAAAGAAATTTAAAATGACCACAGATATGTATATTAAATAGATATACAAGTCGTGTTATAATAACTCATAAACTATTTTAAAACAGTTCTTTGATATACATATAAGTTTACCATTTATTAAAGACAAAGCAAATTTCCATATTGATGAGAGGGATGTGCTTATTTATTTTTGCATAAAACTAAAACATTTGGTGAATATTTAATGCTGTAGGATGAGGCGCATCTTCAATGTTTTCAAAGTTGATCGATATTTTGATTTTGTAATAGTCAATACTGACCATGTCACTTCACATAAATACATAGTACAAAATTGTGGACGTTTATGTAAAGCCATTTAAATAATTAGGATAAATTCTGTATTAGCCTCAAACCAATATTTATTTGATGATTTTCTGTGAAAAAGATCAACAATGCCCACAGAATTTTGGGGGGAGGGAGTGATTGAGGCAAGGTCTCCCTGTAGCCCCAGCTGGCCTAAAACTTACTATGTAGAACATGCTGGCCTCAATCTCACAGAGATCCGCCTGCCTTTACCTCCCAAGTGCTGGGATTAAAGGTGTGCACCACCATGCCCAGCCCTCAAGCTGCAATTTTTTAATTTTATTTATTTATTTTTATGTATGAGTGTTTTGCCTGATGTATCTAAGTACACCTATGTGTGTAATGCCCGTGGAGGCCAGAAGAAGGCGTTGGATACCCTGGAACTACTGAGCCATCTCTCCCACCCTTCAAAAAGCAATTTTTAAAATCAAACATTTTACCACAACACAATCCAAAGATATACTAATTTAATACAAACTGAATGACAGAATATTTTAAAAGAATTAGTTTTCCATAATCAAATCATATTTCTATAATAGCAGAAAGTGTTGTATGTACAATAAAAACACTGAAATTCATAACATGCAATAGTCTGGAATCTGAGCCCAGGTGCCCCAAGCAGTATCCATGGACATTGCATGACAACCCGTGTTATATGTCCAGAACCATGGTTCTGGTGACACTGTGTGATGTGATATAGGTCAGTTTTGACAGAAACAGCTCAGATTCATTGTGTGCTTTATTTTCCATTAATCTGTGGTCAGTGGTGTTCAGAAGTCTTTACTGCTGGCAAACGTTTTTGCAATCCTCATATTCATTTACGCAATCCCACATGATGTCACACTTCGTAGTTTAAAGGTCTGGGTTCTAGATCACCCAGATGGCAATGTTAATATTTTTTTGTTTGTTTGTTTGGTTGGTCAGTTGGTTAAAATTTTTACACTTATTTATTTAATTATGTGTGTGAGTGTGTGTATACACACATGTGCACACACACGTGGAGGACAGAGGACAACTTGCAGAAGTTGGTTCTCTCCTTTTTCCATGTGGGTTCCAGGGATCAAACTTAGGTCATCAGGCTTGGCAGTAAGTGCCTTTACCTACTGAGCCATCTTGTTGGCCCTTGTTTTTTGAGATAAGTTCTCACACTGCAGCTCAGAATGGCCTGAACTTGCAGGCATCCTCCTGGCTCAGCCACCTGGAAGCTGGGATTGCAAGTGTGAGCACCATGCCTGAAGAATATATTGTTAAATATTTTTATTTAATAGTCATGCATTCATGTAATGTGTTTTAATCAAAGTCACCCCCAATCCATCCCCTCAAATTCTCTGTGAGTTCGAGGCCAGCCTGGTCTACATAGTGAGTTCCAGGTCAGCTGGGGCTGCAGGGAGACCCTGTCTCAAAAAGACCAAAAAAAAAAAAATCCAAAGTCTCTTAACTGTGAGCACCTATGAAATAAAAAAAAAAGTTATACACTTTCTTATTCCAAGAGTGACGAACCAGGGCACAGTTATAAGCAAATCAGAGCAAAACCCAAATGCCAGCAGTGTAGATCAAGTCCTGTAGCAAGTGTCCAGCATCTGGAACTCACTTCTGGGCTCCAAAGTGCTTGGGCAGATCTGCTCCTCCAGCTCTACAATGGCAGCACACACTCAGGCTGGCTATCCTCCACACTTGCCACTGTCCTTGTTGGACATCCCACTTGTCCTGGCATCTCCAAAATCCTGGAGTCTCCACTTCAACTATGGTTGCACCTTCACCAATGGCCTCTCCTAGCTCTCCAAGCCTCAGTTTCTCTCCATGACTCCTTCAGTTCTGCAGCTTTCATGCTGTCAAAACTAGTAGCACCTTGGAGACCCTTACACATTACCAAGTTCTGCTTCCAACTAGAGAAGCAGTCTTGGTCCCCTCTGGACCACAGCATCTGTGTACTAACTTTGATGAAATACTTCCCAGAAGATTTCCTCAATGATGCAATAATTAAGAGAAGCTTCTGAGAGGACCTGGATTAGGTTCCCAGCATCCACAAAGGGGCTTATAACTGCTTTTAACTCCAACTCCAGGCAATCAGATGCCCTTTTCTGGCTCCACAGGCATTTGCATACATAGCATGTGCATACATACACTCGGGCACATACGCATGCAAATAAAATAAAATAAAATAAATAAATGCAAAAAACTCATTTAAAAAATAAAGAGGCTGAAGCAGCTGGACTACAGAAAGACCCTGTTGTGGTTTCTTGGGGTTTTGTCGGGGGGGGGGTGAGACAGGGTCTCCCTGTAGTGGGGGCTGGCCTGGAACTCACTATGTAGATCAGGCTGGCCTTGAACTCACAGAGATCTGCCTGCCTCTGCCTCCCCAGTGCTGGGACTAGAAGTGTGAGCCACCAAATAAAGAAGGAAGAAAAGAGGGAGAGAGGGAGAGAGGAAGGGAGGGAGGGAGGGAGAGAGGGAGGGATTTTGTTCTTCACAACCATCTTTGCTTTTGATATTTTCTCTCCATTTTTAAAGACCCTCAAAGGTTCTGTTAGTGACTGTAGTTGACTGTCAATGTGACAAGATTTAGAATCACCTAGAAAACAAGCTTCTGGGCATTTCTGAGTTTCTATACTGAGTTAATTGAGGTGGTAAGATCCACCCATGGGCTGGGCAGCCAGGCTGAATAAAAAGAAGGAAGAGAGCTGAGCACCATATTCATCTCTCTCTGCTTCCTGACTGTGATGCAAGGTGACCAGCCACCTTATACTCCTTCCACTGTGACTTCCACTCCATGTTGTATTACAACCTCAAACTGTGAGTCAAACCAAATCCTTCCTTGCTTAATTTGCTTCTGTCAGATATTTGTCACAGCAATGAGAAAAGCAACTTAATACAATTACTTATCTAACTACATTTGTACAGTGATACAGCATCATGCTCTCCAGCATACCAAATGTCACAATAAGTTTTAATTAAAAAATGATGACAAAACTCTAAGGTATTAGGAGTTCTCAAACTTCTGTGAGTCAGAGATCCAACAATCTTTTTTTTAAAGTTTTGTTATATTTATTTATTTTGTGCTTATAAATGCACGTGTATGCACATACCACTATGCACATGCAGAGATCAAAGGACAGCTCTCAGGAATAGGTTCTCTTCTTCCACATGTGTGTTCTGAGCATCATACTCAAGTTGTCAGGTCTGGCACTGAGGCATTTTAATGTCCCCACTCTTTTTATGTAGAAAGAAAATTGTAATGAACAGGTCTAGAAAGTAAAGTATTAGTTTTCTTTAAAAGTGCTTTTTTGTTAGCATATTATGCTGGATCATAACTCAGGTAAGAAGACCAATTTTCTAATGTCTGTTAGAATTTATGCCTGTCTTCTGCTTTTTATTTATTTGTTTATTTATTTATTTATTTATTTTTGCAGTTTGTTTCTTAATCTGTGGATCAGCCCTTAGTCAAGAATGTGGAGCATGTGAACTTACTTCCCTGCCAAAATACAACCTCAGTTGGCTACTGACCAACTTTTATCAAAAACTGACCAACTTTTATCAAAAGCAAGAAATAGCATTACTGAAAGGACGTACAATCCATTCATTCCTTTAAAATTTCAAATTGTATTTCTATATATTGAGATAAAAGATATGGATACAAATACAGCTCTTACCTCACAAGGATAGCTCCTAGATTTAAATGAATTTATGGGAGTATTTTTGGCTAAGGAAACTGAACTTTTGCCTTGATTTTGACAATTAAATATTTTAGGGTCATTTGTTTATTTAGGCATTCATTGGGGGATGGAAGAGCACAGGCACAATGAAAATTCTCTACAATAAGCCAAATTTTATAAAGAGATTTAAATCTGTATCCATTAAAGTAAACTCCATGGGGCTGGAGAAATGACTCAGCAAGTGGTAAGAGCACTAGCTGTTCTTCCAGAGGACTTGGATTTGAGTCCCAGTACCTACATGGTGGTTAACAACCATTCATATCTCCAGTTCCAGGGGATCCAATGCCCTCTTCTGGCCTCTATGGACATTGCATGATACAGGTACACTTATAAACATGCAGGCAAAACATCCATACACATAAAATTTACAAATTATTTATTAATAAATATAAATAAGGTAAATTCCATGATTAGTATGTGATTTAGCAGAAACACCCAAAGTAGGAAAAATTCTTTCTAATAGAAAATGTTCTATGGATAAGGCAATGACTTAAAAAAAAGATTTACCCAATGGGAAAACACACAACCTTAAGACACATCTATATCTGTGTGTTGGAGTATTCAGATCAAATGTAATTGTTAGGTTTTAAATGCTCCATTTGTTAAGATAAAACATAAAATTCTTGTTTTAATGTTACAATTTCCACTTTTCTCTTTTTATTGAATTTTTACAACTTTCATACAGTATAATTTGATGGTATTTAGATCTCCTCAACTATCCCTACCTTCCCTTATTCTCCCCACCCAATTTAATGTACTCTATTATTTATATAATAAGGACTATAGAGTCTAATTTGTGTCCCCCAAATGTCCTTCAATATGGGTCCATCCACTGGAACCTGGTTAACCTACCAAGAGTCCCATGCTTTAAAATGTTCCCCCTTTATGTCTCTCTATATTCATAATGCAGACATAATCTTCCTAGATCATAGTTCTCACCATGGTACAAGTCTGTCCAAAAGTCTATACCAGTTTTAAAAAAGTTTTTGTGCTTGGCAGGTTTCCAAATGGCTTTTTCTAAGGCCTTTAGTGTTAGTCATCCCTCCCCATAATCCCGTCTCTGCTCTGCCTTCCCATTCCCCACCCCATTTAATGGTTCCTACTCTATTATTCCCCTTTCTGCCTTATATAAAACATTCTATCTCCCCTCCAAGGAGCACGCCCCATGACTATTTACTAGTTTCCTTACTTCTAAGAATTTTCAAATTGAAACATGCATATCTAATGATTCAAAGCTAGCATCCACTTATGAGAGAGAGTATGCAATGTTTAACTTTCTGGGTCTGGGTTGCCTCACTCAGGATGATTTGTTTCCAGTTCATCCATTTATCTATGAATTTCATATTTTTTTCTTTACACCTAAATAATATTCCATTGTGTAAATGTACCATACTTTCATTATCCATTCATCAGTTGATAGACATCTAGATTGTGTCCATTTCTTCGCTATTGTAAATAGAGCAACAGTGAGCTGTGATGAATGGATATCTCTGTAGTAGGATATAGAGTCCTTTGGATATATGACCAATAGTGGTAGGGCTGCATCATATGGTAGATCTATTTCTAGCTTTTTGAGGAATCTCCACACTGATTTCCCTAGTTGCTACACCAGTTTGTACTCCTACCAGCAGTAAATAAGTGTTCCTTTTCCCCAAATCCTCGACAGTGTTCGTCATTGTTTGTTTTCTGGATCTTAGCCATTCTGACTGGGGTAAGATGAAATCTCAAAGTGGTTTTAATTTGCATTTCCCTGATGACTAATGATGTTAATCATTTTTAGAAATATTTCTCAGCCATTTGTGTCTCATCTGTTGAGAGCTCCCTATTCAGCTCCTTGTCCCAATTTTTATTGGCTTAGTTGGGTTTTTTAATGTTACTTCCTGTTACAAGCCTTCTTTTTGTAAGGTCAATTGCCAACATCCATTCATTCTTTAAATGGTTATTAAGTATCTAAAACAGGCTAGACATTATGTTGGGGATATGGTCTTTACCTGACAAAAACATTCAATGATTAATATGCACTGGGATTTATAACAATACAAGACACTGTAAGAATGAGGGCAGGAATAATAAAAACAGATAAGATACTTCCTACTTCTCTGCCCAGCGGCAGGAGGCAACCTGGGTCTCAGATCTCCCAGGCCACCCTACAGCAACTGGAGACTGCTGATGTCTTCCAGCCTCCAACCAGCCAGAGAGTGACCTACTTGTGAGAGTCCCTCATCACCCATAGTTGCAGAAAGCAGCCTAAGTAAATCCTCTGCTCCTGAGGAATGGGGGTAGAGACAGCAGAGATTGAGGTGGAAGCATGCTGGCATCATGTGAAAGAAGCAGCAGACATGGGGAACGTTCTCCATCCCATAGGACCAGCATCCCTCATTCCCTGTCTAGCAAGTTAATGCAGCCCAGGAAAGCAATTTCTATTCCCAGAAGTATCATAAACAGAATCTCAGAATAAGAAGAACAAAATAGAGTAGAAGAGCACTGAGAGTTCTCTGGAAACCCCTTGCCATTGGACCTACCGCTCACAAAACTAACCTCAAACCAACCGGTTCAACCTAGACCATGTAAAGATATTCATATAATCCAAGTTTCCTGATACCATGCCCAAAATACAATTTAAACCTGACTCAAAAAATGAGCAAAATTACAATTTGAATAAGAAAAATCAATCAGGGGACACCAAAACTGTGATGAATTCCAAGTCAAATAATCTGAAGATTTTTATAGCATCTGTCATAAAAAATGATTTGGCAGTCAACTACAAAATCTTCTAAACCAAATGAAAAATTTAAAAATCTCATTAAAGATATGGTACATCTTTTTAAAAAGACACCAGATGGAATCCTAAAACTGAAAAGCAACAGTATCACCAAAAACTCATCACTAGTCAAGGAGAGCTGACAGAACAGAATATGTGAAGTTGGAGACAGAGCTACAGGATTAATTATCCAAACAACAGGGAAAAATAGACTGAAAAAAAAAGCACAGCCTCAGGAACTTTTTATGTTACCAAGATATCTAGCATGTGTGTCATTGGAGTTTCAGAGGGAAGGGAGAAAGAATGCCGAGCTAAAAAAGTATTCAAAGACATGGTGTCTGAAATGCTCTTAAATTTGACAGAATTAAAAAACCACGGACTTAAGAGGCTGAGGCTGAGGAGATGGCAGTCAGTAAAGTGAAGACTGGAGCTTAGATCCTAGCATCTGTATGAAAAAGTTGGGCACAGTAGCTAATGCCAAGTGATGGTGGGGCAGAGACAGGGGAATCCCTGGAGTTTGCTGGGTAGTCAGTCTAGTCGAAATGGGTGCGCTTCAGGTTTAGTAAGAGACCTGTTTCAAAACATGGGATGGCAGCAGGGCATGGTGGTGCACACCTTTAATCCAGGCACTTGGAAGGAAAACACAGGTGGATCTCTATGAAACTGAAGCCAATTTGGTCTACACAATGAGTTCTAGGCCAGCTGGGGCTATAGGGAGACCCTGTCTCCAAAAAATAAAAATAAGAGGGCAAGTGATTGAGGAAGATACCCAAGTTCAACTTCTAACCTCCATAAGCAACACACGTGTGCACAGGCACCCCCACATGCACACATATACCCAAATGTAGGTGCACACATGAGCAAATAGAGAGAGAGAGAGAGAGAGAGAGAGAGAGAGAGAGAGGCTGAGCGAGGTCCAAATATGATGATCTCAAGTAAATCCATGTCAAAATACGTAATAATTAAAATTCTGAAAACAAAAGATGATGAAAAAGTAATTAAAAGCAACCCAAGAGAAACACTTTGCCACCCCCCTGCAGGGGGCTTTGAACCTGGGGACAACAGACATCTCATTTAAGACCATAGGCACAAGGAGGGACAGCAGGCTTCTCATCTGAGACCAGAGAGATAGAGGGACAACACTTTCCAAGTGTTGAAAAAACTGTGACTAAAGGTTATCAATTTTTGTCTCTTTTAATGTATTCTGGAGGCCCAAGTAAAGATGGGAAATGCTTTTTAAAACGGTTGCTAGTGACTCTAATTTGGTGCTTTCCCAAGACTGGGCCATATGGGGCCTGGAAACTTTGGATTATATATGGTGCATGAATTCACTCACACTAAGCAAAAGAGAGGCATTTTCCATTGGAAGGCCTTCTTTTCATGCTACTTTTTGTGCATTCTTAACATGTTCAGGGCTTTAATTTTAGCCTACATTGTTGATTCTTCTGGGTCTTAGTGATGTCTTGTCATGAAGCTCACAGGTCTCTTTACACAGCAGTTTGCCTTGGAGAGGTGGGGGGATGGCTACCTGGAGCAGGGCCTTCTAAGGAAGATGAAAGGAGACAGCTGAGACCAAAGGAGACTGCCTGGAGGTCCTCATCATCTCTTAGAGACTCTTACATGAGCTCTAACAAGAGGGGCTATAAGCAAAACCAGGAAAGTTAAAATAAACAGTTCTCCCAAAGGAGCTTCATAAAGACATAGCTTCTAGTGCAGTGTCTCTCTGTGCCCAGCAGACAAAACATATGAGGGTGGAACAGTTTGTTTCTAATGGTCAACTGCAGAACATATAAATCTCCTTGATCCCTGGAGTTTGCAGCTCGAGAACTCTGGGAGTATAGTGACAGTGGATGCATTCTCATATAGGGGACTTCAAGCATAAAGGTTCATATGAGCACATACCCCTTATTATGCCCCTAAAATACACATAGCTGGGGATTTCAGGTGGCAGGCGCTCTCTAGAATCCATACATTTTGAGTTTTACAGTTGGTGTGGCCTCACGTGGGAAAGAATTCACCAAAGCTAACACATCTGATAACATAGACTGATACTGTGTTCTGACACTGTGAATAATGTGTGCACCTGGATCTTTTGTTTTTCAATTTTTAAAAACATGTGACCAAGTATGATTTATCATGACAAGGGTCAGAAAAAAAAAATCACTTATGTGGGCAAATTCCTTAAGTCATAAAAAGAGAAACTGTTATCGTTGCCTTATTTTTCTGTTGGATTAAGCACTGGCTACCAATAGCACCTAGATATAGTTTGTTGTTGTTGTCGTTGTTGTTGTTGTTGTTGTTGTTGTTGTTTTGAGACATGGTCTCCCTGTCATCCCAGCTGGCCTGAAACTCACTATGTAGAACAGGTTGGCCTCAGTATCACAGAGATCTGCCTGCCTCTTCTTCCAGAGTGCTGTGATTAAAGGTATGCACCACCACTCCCAGCAGACCCAGGTAATTTTTGTTCCTTTTGTGCTTTCCAAATATCTGCACAGTTAGCATCCTCTTCTCAATAATCAAATAATAGATTAGATCTCAGTGGTGAGGCCACATCTAGACTGTGCATGTGGTAGGCAAGGCTCTAGCTTTAGTTATTGTTTATATTTCCAAGTTTCCTTGCTTCCTGCTGAAATCACAAAGAAACAACAGCAGGTCTCCAATCTTGGGAGGAGTTACAAGTGCCTTAAGAGATAGACATTGTAGTTGCTAAACAGTCAGCCATTCCAGTGTCACCAATCCACTGACTACCATGTCAATTGCCCTCTGATCAGGGGCACCAGGTTGGAGACTCTTTGTTCTGGTCCCTGAATAACAGCAAATGTTACTTCTTTCTGCTATAGAACTTTGGATCTGCCTCTGCTGTAATGTGCCTTTCCTGCTCCATCTGCTTCCAAGAATCATCCTGAGATGAGCTCTTCATCCTGAAGGCTGAGGGGGCAAAGACCCCCCAACCCCCATTTCATATTGTATTTGGTGAGTAAACCCTACTTTATTTCAGAATGGATTTGAGTTGAGGCAGCTGACTAGTTTGTTAGCAACTTGCAACCTGAAGCTATTCTATTGAGGAGGGGAAAGAAAAAAAACTTTTTCCCTAAAATCTAAAATCTGTTATGATTAAAACAGACTTACTAAGCATTTACTCCCAGGTAATGGAACACTAAAACTTTTCAACAAAAGCTGCAGGTGAAGGTGGTCTTTGGAACCCCACAGCCTGAAGTAGATTGAGCTCTGATTTCAGAAAAGCATAGGAGACTGTAATTCATTATGTATAAAGAATGTGAGAAAAGAAGATTAGCAGTCTGGGACAGGGGCACATTGCCTATCATTGATGTTTTGTGTAATCTGTGCTTTTGTTTTCTTTCATACAAACGCTTTTCAGTTTACATTCTTTATTTAAAACTAGCATGTATGGGCTGGAGAGATGGCTCAATGGTTAAGAGCACTGGCTGCTCTTGCAGAGGAACTGGGTTTGAGTCCCAGAACCCACATGGCAGCTAACATCCATCCGCAACTTCCAGGGGATCTGACCCCCTCTTCTGGCCTCTATGGGAACTGCATGACAACATACATGCAGGCAATACTCTTGTACACATAAAGTAAAAATAATAAAATAAGGTAAACTAGCATATGTCTCCAAAAGATTCAAAAATCTCTTCTGAAAAAGTTGTTATAATGTAGGGGGCAGGCTTCCACAGGTATTGTACAACATGGGTGTACTTACATACATTCAGGCAATACACTCATACACATAAAATAAAACTTTTTAAAAGAAGCCATTCTTTTTCCATTTATATAAAGCTCAGCATAAAACAAGGAAAATCTAAGAAGCCATAGGTTTCACTTGGATGGTTTATTTGTTTGTTTGGGTTTTTGGTTTTGGGGGGGTTTTCTTTTAGAATTCCAATATACCCTTATGAAAAAGATTCATCTCGGCTCTAATGACAGTCACAGGGATCTGAAATTTTATATGCGTCTGGGAGTCAATGGGTGACTTTTAGACACCCATGCAATCTCACACTGCTTCACAGATGCTGCAATGAAAAAGTCCATGCTTGTTCCATTTCCAATTAGCAAATGGCTCCTTTCCCATGCTGTGCCTCCAGCTAAACGTGGTACCATGATGAATGTGGAGATACAGAGATTCAGGCTGTGGCCTGACATTGCACAGGTGTCCTTCATAAACGTCAGAGACCAAGTTGACTGTTCCTTGGAGGTTAGAGTTTTCAGAACTAAAGTGCTAGACACATTTATCACAGAGGCAGGCGAGATGCCGCTGTCCCAGAGCAGAGCCAAGCCAAGCGTGCCTCATTCCGTTAAGACCTTGCAGCACACTGAGTAATCAGGGACTCTAGAAGTGGTATAGAAAAGCCACCATGGGAAGTGAAATTATGGATAATCCGCTGAACTTGTGGAAGCTTAGGGTAGAACTGCAACCTTTTCTCTGGACTTCTCTGTAGCGAAAGGAAATCAAATTATTCCAGGAGGAAAATATGCTGTGGTTTTCTTTTCTGAGGAAAACACAATTTGCTTTCTCTTATTATGTTTGACTGAGGTTAGAACTGACATTGTTGCCAGCATGTCTGCTATTAGAAGTCTTGAATAAGCCTTTAATTAATGGCAAGTTAAACTCCCAAGCAGACACAACCCCAAAGGTTTTCGTTTTCAAGCTAATATGAATCATTCATTTCAGTAGCTTGAGACATTTCTGTATAAACATGCTCAAAAGAATTAATGACACTATACATTACATGAGTCATTTAAAACCTCATCTTCTTTCATTGGAAAGTCTAGCTTTTAGGGGCTAGAGAAATGGCTCAGCAGTTAAGAGCACTGGCTGCTCTTGCAGAGGACCCAAGTTCAGTTCCCAGCACTCACCTTAGGTAGCTCACAGCTGCTAGCAGCTCTAGCTCTAGCAAACTATACCTTCTTCTGGCCTCTGCAGGCACCCACACACACATGCACATACACACAGACACAGACACACACACAGACACACACACACATACAGAGAGACAAACATACACACACATACACACCCCTACATGAAATTTAAAATGAAATCTTTTTAAAAAAAAAAAGGTCTAGCCTTTCACCTGGCTCAGTCTGAGCAAATGTTTCAATATCTGAATGTCTTTCTGCTTCAGTGCTAAGTCAACTATTCTTCATTCTTAATGTTTTCTGACCTAAATTTTAGTTTCCTCTAACACATTTTAAATTTGTCACTCATTAAACAAATCTATCGAAAACATCCCATAATAATTTGGTTTATGATAACCAAACCATACAGAGAATTCTAGGACAGAGATGAGCGATGGTTTAGGCTAAGCTAGTACAACAAAGACACCAAAACCAGTGGTTCAAACAAAATGAAATTTTATTTTTCTTCCATGAAACAATTCAGAGATAATGCCTAATCTGTATCACCATTCAAGGCCCAGACTCCTCTTACCCATATAGTCTATGCCTCCTAGACCATTGTCCCAGACATATTATCAGAAAGTGTCACCAACATACATCAGGGACTGAGTAAGCAAAAGCAGGGAAAATGGGAAATAAATGAAGACAAGCAGCTGCCTGTTAAAGACAGAACACAGAACTTTCTTAATCACCTTTGTTCATCTAGTTACAAAGAAGCTACAAAAAACAGTCACTGGCTAGACAAGTGTGTGCTTTGCTAAAATCCAGAGTTTCTCTTACCAAAAAGAAAATGAGTTCATAATAGAGCATTTGCATAGCATTCAAAAGGTCCTGAATTTGATCACCAGTACCATCAAGAAAAATATAAATGCTTAGTGGTTTATGCCTGCAACCATGGAATTTGGGAGGCTGAGGCAGGAGAATCACTAATTCAGGGCAAGATTGGTACATAGCAAGTTCCAGAAAAATTCATTTTTAGAAAGGTCAATTCCTAGGATTCACATTTTTTAGAATACATTTGGAGCACCCTTGCTATCAAATATTATACTTAACCCGCCAACATAGTTATGTACCAGAATGTACCCAGGTGAAGAATGAAAGCCTTGTCATGTTAGCGTGCTATACTCCTTGAAAAGACTTAAACGTGCCTAAAAATTATATTTAAATTCAGAGGTCACAGTGAGCTTAACTCTTATATCATGAAATAATGTTGTTCTTTAAAAAGGAAAAAGAATATGTCTTAACAAAAGACAAAATAAGTGTAAATCATACATAGAGGAGTGAGCGTTCAGTGAATTTAGGGGCCATCCCACATAGAATCACTAAATCTATAAGAGGATGTTCACAGAGCCACCAGGCATAGCTCAGGCATTGTTTATGTTTCAAATTAGTTTTCTAACACACAAAACTACAAGACCAGCTAATTGGAACTGTTTTATCACCTTTTACTTACTTTGCTGGAATAGAAGGTAAGACAGTTGAGACTGAAGACTCATCAGGCCAAGAACCTACCTAAAAATAGTTATGACATTAATAGCTGATCACTGGTATTTAAGAAAAACTATGAGTCTAGGATACACTCAGATCACAATATAAGAAATTAATGTTGGGGTTAGAGAGATGGTTCAGTGGTAGAGATGCTGCTTTTGCAGAGGACCGGGCTTTGGTCCCCAGCATGCACATAAGGCAGCACACAACTGTCTATAATTCCAAATTTAGGGAATCCGAATCTCTATTCCACAGGCACCTGCAAAACATAGCAGACACATACATATACATAATTAAAAATAGAAATGAAGTTAATGCCTAATTTTGCCTCCTGCACAATGGATTTTTATATCATGCAGGGAATCTGACCTTGATACATGTTGTCTTGTCTCTGCAGCTTTCTGAAACCTTGGCATACATTTTCATAGCCCTGTGACTCTTTGATTTTGTATGTTTGCAAAACCAGCACTACATGGACAGCAAATTCTTCTGCCAGCTCAAGATGTACCCTGATCCCCTTAGACCATAGATGCAGTGGCTTGTGTGTGCCTTTGAGATTGATCCTGGAAAAATACTTCCCTAAGTGGTCCTACTGATCAGGATGCCCTCAAGGCTCTCTTTGTTCAGTACTTTCCAAATCAAAGTTTTCTAATGAGTTTGCCTTATTGCACCTGGAGCTCAGTAGGGACAGAGTCTTATCTGCAGCTCATCTTTCCTAATGCCTAATTTCAAAATTCATGGTTTCCCCTTAACAGCACTAATCTCCTTAATTTAACCCCTTTTGTCTGAACCTGGCCTGTCCAGTTTTAACCGGGTTCAAGCTCCTTCAGTTACCAAACTTCAAGTTTCTGTCTACAATTTTAACTGGCTTCACACTACCTTCTTCACCAAATGGCACATTTTTCCTATTTTCCCATTCTACTTTCTCCTCTCTCACTCACTATAGTCTGAGTAAATGCAGTAAGTAATAGCCATGCCATTGTTTGGTTGTTAGGCTATCTTAAAATTTCTTATGCTAAACAAATTAGTTTATTACTTGTCAATTGAGCCTCACTCAATTTTTAGGACATAGGCAACCAGGTTCTTTGCTAGAATATAACATTACTAATTTAATCTAATTCCAGAGAGAGTCCTTGTTCTCTTCTGAAACCTCATGAACCTGTCCTCCACTATAGGTATTTCTATCAACATTCTGGTCTCCCAAACTTCCAGAAACTCCATTCCAATAAACTCTGCTTACAGCACTATAGGCCTTCCTTAGCCTACAGCTCCAAGCTCTTCATCAGTCCTCTCAAAAACCAAACCCAAGGGCCTAAGAATCTTTTATTGAGTTTTATTGCTCTGCTTCTTGGTATCAATTTTACATATAGTTACTTTTCTAATTTCTGGGCCCATGTACTTGACAAGAAGGGTTTATTTTGGCTCATGGTCCATCATGGCACCAGGAGCTGGAGGCCACTTACAGCTATGCAGATGAGGAAGTAAAAAAGAGGAATGGTGGCACGCCACTCTGTGATTTTAAGCACCTCAATTTCTTTGTAACATAAAGTCTATAATAGTTACTTCATATTTGGGGGAAAATAAAATGAAAAGCAGTGTGCAAAGTGCCTACCACAGTGGTTGGCAGAGATCCTGAAAATGTTAGTTTACTTTCATTCTAACCAATTTTCCCAAACATAGTGGTTAATCACAAGAATGGCGCAGCCAAATATAAGTGTTGCAGTCCTTGCTCTGTGACCCTGAACCAGCTATTTAATCTCTCTAAGCCTCTATTTCCTCATTTGTAAACTAGAAAAATACCTTCTTAGATTACCAATGATAAGATATAATGTTAAGAAAGTGATACAATGGAGAGCATATACTCCATTAAACCTAAGACTATCAATTTTGAGATACAACCTGGCTTTAGAAATGTATATGGGAGAAATTATCATATAACTGAACTGATAAAATATGGTGGCAAGCCCTTATTAGATAGTAGACTTTGGTATTCCATGTAGCTACTTATTAAGGAGATTTGTGGAGACCCAGGAATATAGCTTACAGAAACTGGAAAAGCCAACCTTAGTCCCAAAACATTAAATGAAATTAGTTGACTTAACACCATGACCACAATATAGGGCAATTAATGTGATAATAGAAGTATGTGAATGTTGCAAAGATACTAGAGAAAAAGCTAAATCATGTTTGGCCTCGAAATGTGGGACAAGGGATAGGAAAGTAGGAATGGAAAAGAACCACCTTCCAAATAACTGATTCATAATGGGTTGAAAGATGAACAGAACACTTAACAGCTAGCAAAGGACATTGCAGACAGAAGAGAAAGCAACTGCAAAGCAATTACCACTTTGGAGGAGCACAGATAGCTCAGCAGTGCTGGAACGTTCGCTGCTTTCATCCTGGATGAAAGAATTCACGGAAATCCCTGTGGACAGCAAAGATAAGCCCTGTCTGTTCCCTGAAGGTGCAGCTCTGAAGTAAAGGAATTTAAATCCATCCAGGGAAGAATCATAAAATAAATGTACCTAATCACCTAACCCTGTAGAATAATACAAAAATTACTAATCAAATCTCTGGGGGAAAAAAGAAAAATAGACCTCAAGAGTTTATTTTTTAAAGGAAGGCGTGCAGTAATCAAAAGGAAACTATGACAAATTTAAGTGTCTTTTATGTTTCCAGGAGACTAAATTCCAAACAAATCTATTAGCAAATAGACCATTCTTTAAAAAAAATAAAAACTGAAGCACACTTTGCTTTTATTTTTTTTTTTATTTTAAATTTTACTTTACTGTCAATTCAATGATCCTCTCTTTTGGGTTTTTTTAAAGTATCTTAGTACACTGAGTTTCCTTTCCTTTTGGTGCTGATGTCTCCAAGAACATTAACTGAACTTTTTACATATTCTGAAGTGGCACATCCTCTACAAATGTGACAAAATACATGTTTGTTTCAAATTATTCAGGATCAATAGAGAGTCTGTGATACAAAAATATCCATCAAAAAATTAAATTAAAATTCCATCAAAAATGCCAAGATAAATGGATATGTGCTTATACTAAGAAATTTCTCAATCTTCATGCAATTGTTTAATATTTAGGCCATAAAACTGGCTGCCTAGAATTCCTATTGCACTGTTGAAATGCATATTTCAGTCTTTCATATGGAACTTCTAAAGAACCCAGGGAAAAATGTAAATTCCTAATATTATGTGCATTGCCAAGTGCTTTATGCATTTTGTAGCTTTTTGAGATGGGGTCTTTTCTGTGGATGAGGTTGGTCACAAACTTGCCATCCCCCTGCCTCAGCTTCCTGAGTGCTGGGATTATAGGTATATGCTACCACATCCAGCTTCTAAATAGTGTTTGTCACTATACAAGAAAGGGTACATGGAGATTTCCCTGATAGGCAGCATGTGCTCTGCAGTAGGGCTCTAGCAGTGAACACAGCAGACATAAAATCCTGTACAGGAAACTTGTATAGTACTCAAATATAAACTTCAAAACATTAAAATTATTTTGAGTTTATTTTAGGAGCCAAAGAGATGGTTCAGTAGTTAAGAGAGGATCTAAGTTAGGTTCTTAGAACCCATGTCAGGCAGTTCATAAACTGCCTGTAACTCCAGCTTCAGGGGATCCAACTCCCTCTTCTAGCCTCTACAGGCACCTGATTGCACATGGCATACACACACAAATACACATGTACACATAATGATTTAAAACAATTTAAATTTCATTTGAGGAGCTGGAGAGATGGCTCAGCAATTGAGAGCATTGGCTGCTCTTGCAGAAGACACAGGTTCCCAACACCCACACAGTGGGTAACAACCATCCCTAACTCCAGTTCCAGGTGATCCAAGCCCCCTTCTGGTTTCCTCTAGCGTTGCACAGACATGGTATACTTACATACATCCAGGCAAAACACTCAAAGAGACAAAATGAAAATAAATAAAAATAAATAAATTTCATTTAAGCAGAGAGCAAATCAGACAGTTCCAAACCAGTAGTGATCTGAGACTTCATCAAAGGAAAAAGAGGGACTGCTTTTAAAAGACACAATAAGGGGGCTGGAGAGATGGCTCAGCAGTTAAGAACGCTGGTTGTTCTTACAGAAGACCCAGGTTTGAATCCCAGCACCCACATGGCAGCTAACAACTGTCCGTAACTCCAGTGGGATCCAACAGCCTCTTCTGTCCTCCGCGGGCATTGCATGACATGGGTGTACTTACCTACGATGCAGGCAATACACTCATACACATAAAATAAAAATAAATAAATTTTTTTTAAAAAAGACACAAGTAAAGAAAATATCTGATTAGGTGACATGGAGAAATAGTCTTTGGATCCCTCCAGAGAAAAGTCTCAAGGTAAAGGTCAGTTTTAGTTTCTGATCAGTTAATTCTAAATTTCATCTTCCTGCCTGAACTTATAAGCATTTGTGCTAAGTTGGAGTTTGACTGTTTACAACATAGAAAGCCCAAGGCTCTGGAGCTCCCTCTTTCTAATGGCCTCTGTGTGCAAGGAAAAAGTATTTTATTCCTCAGCTTTCATAAGTTGTTAGCTGGAATGGACCCTGTAACAAAAGACAGACTAACTAGGAAAAATAAGTAGCTTATTTATTTATGTGTGGATCACATCATGCAAGAAAAACTTCAGCGAAAAACCAAAGAAGTGCCTTAAAATTGTGGCTTACAGCATCTCAAACAAGAGGCCACAGTCCTGTGGAAAAACAATGGAAGAAATAAAAAGGCTTCAGGCTTCCAAGGGTGTAAAGTCAAAAGAAAAGGAAAAAACAGGCCACAAAAGAATGAAAGTCTGTTTGCGGATTCCATGCAGTCCTCTCTCTGCTGAGACAATCTAGGGTTATCACCAGTAACGAAGAATATTATTTTTGTGTCAAAGAGGCATATGTTTTGGGTGACATAATACATTTTCCATCACTCACAATTAACAGTGACTTAAATCAAACTGGAGGAGGGGGAGGGGGAGGGGAGGAGGAGGGGGAGGAGGGAAACATGAAAATAAGCTCCCTGAGTGGGTCCTATAGGTGGGGCCCTTCCTGGAGAGGCAGCATTTGAGAGGACCTGACACCAAGACTTGGACACCAGTGATTTTATATACCACAGTGCCAAGCCTTGAGTCACCCCAGTCTATTCTCCCGTCATCTTTCCACGGCCCTGAAACATGAACACTCCAAGACACTAAAGTCATTGTAAAAGGAGTCAGATTTGGGAGTAAGGCAGAGTTGGGATCAGGAAAAAAGAAAAAGAAATTCAAACTGAGGAAGGCTCAAGGCTCAGGGGACTGGAGGAATGCTTTACAAAAATCTTTTTGCTGGTACCATGACTCTCAAAATAGTCTTTCCCCAAGTTAAAAGCAGCCTCTCCACCTTGCTTCTCTAATCCCCAAACACTGGCTGTTTTAGTTTGCTTTGTCTTTCTTCTAGACAAGAACTCCCTCAGATTCCCATTACCCTCCTCTGTTCTGTTTAGGTTTCTTAGCAAGCTGCTAGGGGCAACACATAATGATTTACAGCTTGACAATGTTTGTTAGAGGCCATTTTAAGATACAGAGATTTCTACCACACAGAATTGAGTTGTTACAGATATAGAACAAGGAAAAGAATGTTACACCTCTCATTACACCCTGTAACTCCAGCTCTAGAGCTTGGGTCAGGGTCTCCTAGGTTCCTTCTCCAAGGATAATGACAGTTCTGAATCTGAGACCAGGTGAATTGGAGAGAGAAAATCCTGAAGATGCAACTGGCACCAACAGATTAGCATAAGATCAGCAATAACCAAATTCCCCCAGCCAGTTTATGATGAACTCCTTCCCTGAAGAAATGGCTTTTTTACAAGATGGACATAATCTAGACTAAAGACTTTTTCCTAACCTTGCAACAAAAAAGTTACTGTTTATAACATAAATAAATTCACTGAGCCAGGTGCTCTTCTGATCCCTAGGACCCCTTCTTGACCTCCACACAAGGTGAATGAATGTATATATGTTTCCTAATTCAGACATAACTATAATGTGGCTTAGAAATGCCACATCGTGGTGCCTCATGTGAGGAAGAGACTCAAAATTCACAGATGAGTAGTCAGAGATAAAGGGAAATAGAGTATGTACCTGCCATACATTGTAAATCATGTGACATTGAAAATTCATGCCAGAGCACTACGTCATGGGCAGGCACCCAGATAAGTTCCCAGAGAAAAGGGAATTACTGGATATTCTCAATCATACACAAGGGTAAGTGATATGACAAGCACCAGGCTTTCTTGATAGCTTGCACCAGCGCTTTAATAATTCTTTATTCACTTTTGGCTTTTTTCATCTCCTTCTTTCCCAGGCCCTAACTGCAAGGAACTGTGCTCAAGCTTCCCCTTTCATTGTCACCTTTTGGTTTTCACTGTAGGAATCTCTTTATCTCCCGAATCTTGTACACATGCACTACAATTAATGAATTTACTTAAAGGAATTGGAACTAAAGCATCATCAAAGCAAATGTGTGAACTTTTACAAGTTATTCAGAAATACTTTCCCTGGTATTCCAACTATGATCAATTAAGCTACTGTTTAGAAACAGTTCGATTGAAGCATTTAACTCTTTGGAACCAAATTAGATATACAGCCTTATCAAAAACATGGGTGCTTCTAAAGAAACTATGCCTTATAGAACCTCATCAACCTCCTCCATCCAATTTTCTTACCTTCCTTGGAGGTTTCTTCCCCGACGCAAACGGCAATGGAAGAAACTAGCTCAAGTAAGTAATGTGCTGGCTCTGGAAGCTTGTAGAGGCTGTAATGCCAGCTTTCTCTGCCCTGTATCTCCAAGCCTATTTCTTGGCGATAGACTACCCTTTCCTTCCTCAAAACTCTGCTGTCTGCATGTTTTGTTTCTGAGTCACCATGCTGTTTTTTAGTACATTTCCAGTTAAAATGACATGGATAGGCTAAAGAGACTGAACACTTTAATATCATTTTTCAAGTTCTGTTTGGTGATATTTTCTGTCTTCTGCATTCTCTAAATTATAGGTACTTAATTGAAAATTACATGTGGTGAATTATAATATGTGTTTATTTGTTCGTTTGTTTGTTTGCTTTAATGGAGATGGCTAGACTGATAGCCCTCCTTAAAAGAGGAATTCACCCGGTATGCTTGCCTACAAATTATAAAATTTAAACAAATATTTTTAAAAGGTCAAAGGGAACATTTAAAGGAATAATGAAATTTAACCCACAAGACAGCCAAGACCCTCTTTAACATATAACCATTAGAAATTAGATGACTTTCTTAATACCTGTTAGGCCAATACTGACTCCAGAAGTTTTATGAATGCTGGGTCCTGCACAGACAGGATCAGGTTAACCAGGGAAAAAGTGAAATTAAGTTAAATAAAAAATTCATTAAGGTCATAGTGTATTAAAGAGTCACAGCAGTAAGAGCAAATAATCCAAATAGGATCTATATTCTTTATGGTCATTAATAAAGAAGGATGAGATATAGGAAAACTCAGGTCCTGTCAGAAAAGCAGCTAAATTTGAAAAGGCCTCTTTCCTCATGGCCACTCACAAAGAGATGAAAATTAAGAAGTTATGGATAGCAAAATACAGGAGGATAACTAGATACCACTAGCCTGTATCTGTTTGACCTAGAATTTTTTTAAAGAAGCCCGTATTCAATCCTGGAGAATAAAAAATGACCTCTTATGAGAAATATTAATGTTAAGAGAAAGGACACTTAAATTTTCTAGATTGTTTGTCTCCATTTATAGACACAAGCTAATTAATTGTGATTATAAGAACTAAGGCATCTGGTCACCCCAAATTCACCAGGGACAAAATCAAGTTAGGAAGTAATACAGGGAGACGCTTTTGTTGACTTGATTCTCCTTGATTATGAGTGCCAACTGATACATATTCCTGATCTTACATATTTTAAGATATCCTTCAAAATCGTGTTCTGACTTTCATCACTTCCTATCCCCAATGCAAGGCTCAACAGATTATAAGACTCATTTAGAAATAGCTATATAGGTTATAAGGAAAACAGGAAACAGTGGAAACATTTAGGTTCAATTTTAGAGAGAAACAAATGCCTTTTATGTATACTGGTAAATTGTCATGTGCTGTTTGAACTCACTGAGAATCTGGCTCTGGAGATGGGATTCATCTCTCCCAATCAGAAACAAGCATGTTCATCTCAAAATTTCCTCCAAAACCCCTGAGACAGCCTGGTCCCCTGACTCAGTGACCGAACCAAGGGACAATATAGCAGCTCTAGAATAAAGACATTATATCCTTCAGAACTACTAAGGGATAAAATATTTATAATAGAAGTTATTATTACTTATTTCATGATGTAAAGATGTTTATAGTAAAAGCAGCTTTACAATGTTCTATTTTGCCACTAATTCTCTTCTTGGGTAAGAATCTCCCACTAAAGTTTTAGTCCCTCAGGCTACAGGATCAGGGGAGCCATCATTAAGATTCTGATGCCCTAAGACAAGAAAAAGCAAGAAAGATAAGAAAAGGCTCCCTCCTTAGCTCTAGGATAATAGAGAATTCACTTATCACTTTAGATGTGATAGAAAAAAATTTAAATCCCCACAAACTTATGGAAGCCACCCTTAAGCTTGTCGTAGCCTAAGAGGTTAAGAGGAGAACCAGGTCCTTCCTATCCTAGGATAATAAATAATTTACTTATCACTTTAGATGTAATAGGGAAAGTTTAAAATCCTCATAAACTTATAGAAACCCTTTAAAAATATTTGATTTAATTGTAGGTATTTTAAATTAGACTATAAAAAATTTTTGTTTGCCAAATGTGATTAATGCAGATTATACTTGTCAAGTTCTTATTATAGCTTATTCTCAACTACTACAAAAAATCTTGGCTTTGGCCTAATTGACACAATTGATTTATTGTTCTCTTTGGCAGAAACACTAGTTTGTCACTAGAAATGTATAAGAACTGGGTAAACATTGCTTGGTATCCATGGGTATCCCATCAAGAAAGTTCTCACAATAGATGGTAAACTCATTTGTTAATAAATGTCTCATGATATTAAGAAAACCAGTAAGAGAAAAATGATAGAAGGACATAAGAATGGAAATGTTTTTAGTAAAGAAGGGTTTATATATGAAATTTCATGTGGCAGATATTTCCAGAATGAAAGGTTTTTGTATGTTATGAAGGTTTGAGTAAGGTATTTTAGATACATAAAAAGATGAGACTTAAAGATGATACATGGGGCTGGAGAGATGGCTCAGCAGCTAAGAACACTGACTGCTCTTGCAGAGGACCTGGGTTCAATTCCCAGCACCCACATGGTGGTTACAAACCATCCTTAAACTCCAGTTCCAGGGGAATCCGAAGCCCTCTTCTGACCTCCACAGCATTGCACAACACGGGTGCACTCACATACATGCAGGCAATACACTCATACACATAAAATAAAAATCATAAATAAAATATTTTTTAAAAGTTGATACATATAATCTTGAAAATTCTATTCAGAGTTCAATAGAGCCTCTACTTAATCTATACAAGTATGGGAGACAGGCTTGAGCCTAGGGTGAAAGTCTTGACAGCCATACAGCAGGCCTGAGGCAACGGCCCGACTGCTGGAGCCACAAGGAATGCCTTGTGACATTTTGCTCCCATTGGCAGATCATGAGACTGATGCCTAGAGCTCGCCACTCCCTAATCACCACCCTTAGAATCAAGGTACCTACTTTCTGTACTGTGATAGGATGCTAAACCTGTTATGCTAATAAGGTATCCTACTTGCTGTGATGTGATTGGACCACTATCCCTATATAAGCTTGTGCCTTCCTGCAATAAAGCAGACCTGTGTCACTGAACCTGGTCTCCTGTATCTGAATGCGGCTCTGCTGAGACAGTCTCCTCACCAGCCCTGGGGTCCAGACCAGATGACTGATCAGAGGAACTAAGAGAGCAGGAGAGCGGCCATAGCCAGAGGAGAGCAGCCACAGCCAGCGACCACATACAAGGACTGGCTTAAAAACCAAAATATATGTGTGGTCAAGGTTTATTCAAGGGCAATTAATTTTTGCTAAATATTACACAGTACTTAAAAGTACCAGACTGATATAACTAACTTTCTAGCTTTTCAATAACCACACATATAGTTTACTCTCTTCCCATAGTCCCTCAAAACTACATTATTGTTATTATTATTATTATTATTATTATCAATTTTTTAAAAATTGACTTTAAAATTTTGTCATTTTTATGCCTGTTTTCAATAATTAAGCACCTATTTCTCATTGTTAAATGGGAATTTTTCACTCAAGGCATGACCAATCCCCACCTTCTGTCACTATTACGTGAATAAGGCAATGTATCTTATTAGAAAATATTTCCTAATACATATTTCATTATATTGATCTTATTAGCTTCCTCCTCTAAAGATAAATCTAATTGTTTTGACAACTTTTATGTATATTTTTATTGAATTTTTGTGTACTTCATATAAAACATCTTAATCATCTTTATACCCCCTCCCCAATGCACACCCTCTCATAGCCCTCCACCAGATTCCATACATTCTATCATTATGTTAAGGCCTGTTGAGTCCACGTTAGTGTACCCAGACATCCCTCAGTACAAATTCATCCACTGGTGCCTAGTCAGCCTAGCTAGAGTCATCCATTAAAGATCAGCTTTCCCTCACCTGGTAGTAATCAGCTGCTCACAGTTCTTCAGCTAAGATTGAGGTCTGCTGCCCATTTCCCAAGTTCTATGATAGGATTTTGTCTGCTTAAGTGTGTATGGGTCTTGTGCATGCTGACACCATTGCTGTATTCATACGAGCAAGGTCCCATGAGCCTGTAAGACTCTATTTCTGTATGGTCATGCACTTCCTTCCCTGGCTCTTACAATTTTTTTAAAAACTTTTTATTATAGCTAACCCCAGACAAAATTCAGCTAAATGTTCCATTCAACTCTCTTAGGTATGTATTGTCACTCATTTCTTTTTTCACCAAGTCTCATAAATTACGATTTCTGTCTATTCCAAAAAGAATAGCATTAAATTCTCTTCAACTGTTTGGTTTTTTGTTTGCTTGGTTTTTTTTGTTTGCTTTGTTTGTTTGTTTGTTTGTTTGTTTGTTTGTTTTAGACAGTGTCTCCCTGTAGTCCCACCTAGCCTGGAACTTGCTACATAGACCAGGCGGGCCTCAACCTCACAGAAACCTGCCTTCCTCTGCCTTCTGAGTGCTGGGACTAAAGGCATACACCGTCACGCCCAGCTTAATCTATTTTTTGCTTCTGTTTTTGTTTTGTCTCTCTGTAGTCCTAACAGGCTAAGAACTCATTATGTAGACCAGGCTGGCCACCATGCCCAGCTTCAATAGCTTTAGGCAATATCAATGGACTTCAGCCTTCCATTGGAATTGCCAATATGACTTTTTCTCACGTTTTAAAGGAGACACTAATTTAAATCCACCACTACAGCAATTATAATTAGAAGCTGTAAATAAATGCTAACAAGTCAGGCTGTTTCTTAATTCAAGCATAACTGCAATGTGGCTTAGAAATGCCATACTTTTCTCATTTCTGATGTCCTTAAAATGGAACTACTTTCTCAGTCTGAGCCTGCATCTCAATCTTGCTGTCAATGGCTATTAAACTAATTGACTAAAATTTCTACTTTATAGTCAAGATTAAGGGGACTGGGGAAATAGCTCAGTTGGTAAAGTGTTCATTGCACAAGAATGAGGACCTGAGTGTGGATCCCCAGCACTCATGTACAAAGCTGGATGTGGCAACATGCACCTGTCATCACAGTGTTGGGAATGCAGAGAGAGGAGGATCTTGGAGGCTTGCTGATGCTCAGTGAGACACTCTGGCTCAAACAGGATAGATGGCATCTGAAAAATGACACCCAAGATGGAGAGAGAGAGAGAGAGAGAGAGAGAGAGAGAGAGAGAGAGAGGATTGAGCTGAGGAAATGCTGAATTAAACAAACTCAGATTGTATTTGCCATACCAGCATTCCCTAAATCCTTTAATAGTAAGAATATTGGACTTGAGGCAATGCTTTATTTGGAATCTGAACTGTATCCTGAGTCTTAAAGGCTTGGTCCTCAGACCATGATGCCATTGGGAAATAGTGGAGCCTTTGAGAGGTGGATCTAGTTGGAGGAAGTTAGGTCATTAGAGCGTACCTTTAAAGGAGATACTGGGACAACCCCACACACACACACTATTTGCTTTCTTTCTGAGATCACAAGGGAAACAGACCCCTCTCTGCCATGATGTCCTGAGCTGTCATTGCCTCAAAGCAGCAAGGCCAAGATTTCAAGTCTGAAATTTCTGAAACCATGAGTCAAATCAACCTTTTTCTTTATTAAGTTGATTATCTCAGGAATTTTGTCACAGTAATAGAAAGCTTACTAACATACAGTATTTTAGTTACATTTCCTAAATTAATTTTTCTTTTTTAATTTTCAAAAATATTTTATTATTTTTATTTTATGTGTATGAGTATATTGCCTGCATGTATGTAAGTGCACCCATGTCATGCAATGCCCATGGAGGTCAAAAAAGGGCATCAAATTCCCTTGGAACTGGAGTTATTAAAAGTTGTTAGCCACCATATGGGTGCTGAGAATCCAACCCAAATCCTCTGCAAGAGCAACCAGTGCTCTTAATCACTGAACCAATTCTCCAGTTCTAAATTCATTTTTCTACATAACTTTTTTCCTGAGCCTCTTTATCTCATCAGAGAAGATGAATACCTGTTGGGTGGTATTGAGTCCCCTGAGTCCCCTGTTGAAGTACAGCCAAAGAATTCTTTTATATTTAAACATTATTGAGGATTCCAAATAATTTGAAAGATTTCTATTTACCACATTGAAAATTAATAAAATTCACCAGGTGTGGTGGTGCACGCCTATAATCCCAGCACTTGGGAGGCAGATGCAGGAGGATCAAAACAAGTGTGAGGCCAGCCTGAGCTACACAGCAGGACTCTGTCACAAAAAGAAAAAAGGAAGGAAGGAAAGAAGGAAGAAAAACTTCTATGTATCTGTTTTTTAAATGCTGTAACTTGTGTCAGCATAATACTATTTTTATTTTTAAAAATACCATTTCCAAAACAAAAATATTCTGTGAGAAAATGTCATTGCTGTAGATTCTTACAAATCTCTTTCATGTCTGGCTTAGTAGAAAACTTTTTAAATCTCCTACATGCTTCAATGTTGCCTCTGTTGTGATCATGTAGAATAAAGGTTAAAATTTTGATATCCTCTTAATATTATTATAAAAATAATTTAGATCAGCTGGGCATGGTGGCGCATGCCTTTAATCCCAGCATTTGGGAGGCAGAGGCAAGCGGATCTCTGTGAGTTCAAGGCCAGCCTGGTCTTCATAGTGAATTCCAGGACAGCTGGGGCTACATGGAGACCCTGTCTCAAAAAGACCAAAAAAAAAAAAAAACAATAATAATTTAGACCTACCAACTCTCTGAAAGGATCTAAGGAAGCCCTACTTAAGAAATGTCAAGACTGCAGCATGAACAGCCCACAAGAAGCCTACAGAAAGATGGAAAGGGAAGAATAATGAACTACTTATGGGTGTCTACCACATGCCAAGACTACTAGGAGCTGTCATTAATAGTAATCCACTTTGGCCCACCAACATGGTGAGCATTGTTTCCTTTGTTGCTGCAAGAGAGAAAACAAACTCAGAAGGGTCGTGTAACTTCCCCAAGGTCAAACAGCTGATGAGAAGCAGATCCAGTTTGGAGCAGAGTTACATATCGTAAAGCTTTTCAAACTTCATCACTATATTAATTTTGTGTTGCTCACAACAAAGCTAACCTCTGAAAACAGCATCCATGTATTACCTCACAGTTATATCAGTCCTCCAGCTGCTCCAATGGATTCTTTGCTCTGAATCTCACATTCAATTCCTGACTATGTTCTTGCCTGGAGGTTCTGAGCAAGAGTGTGCTTCCAAGCTCCTCTGGGCCGCTGGCCACATTCAGTCTGTGCAGGACTGAACTTATTTGATCTCTGGCTGTTACCCAAAGGTCACTGGGTTCCTAGATGTTGCTCTTGGGTGCTGCATATTTAATTATCTTCATCCTCAAGCCAACAATGGAAAAGCTGCCTTGCTTCTTTTCCCATTTCCCAGCTCTCTGAGAGCTGAAATATCTGTGCTGACTTGACTTTGTCTGTCTGGGGTCAGAACTCAGCCCTGCACTGAGCCAGCCCTGGTGTCCTTCATGAGCCAAGTTGATAAAATCTCTCCCTTTCACAGTAACTGAGCTCTTATCCTCTTCCACTTTCTGGATTCAAATAATCCTTCAGCCTTGGCCTCTCCCCTCGGGTCCCACTGTTCAGTGTTCCCAAATTTCAATAGAGGAGGATTAAAGTCTATGGTCACGTCAGCCCCCTTTCATTTTCTCTCAAAATATTTTTTTTTCTTTGTTCCTTCCTTCTTATGAAGATAAACCCAGACGAAACTTCTATATGACTCTTAAATCACTTTTATTAAATTAGAGATCATCTTTATAGATAGATGATTGCTAAAAAACAGATTCACTATCTATATATGATTTAGGACTAACAGCTTTATTGTTCTGCAATTTCAAGCAGAACATTATTAAATATTCAACAGAACTACTATGAATTTTGCTTAGAGATATTTATACGAACATTACAAAACACTTTGGGGAAGTTGAAAATCAACTTCCTTTCTTCTTGCTGAGCTTTTGTAAACTAACGTCACTGTTGGTCAGATTTTCGTTGCTGTAACATCTGATTTATTTTGTCTCTTAGTTTCAGAGATTTCCAGCCATCGTGGCAGAGCAGCAGCTTCCAGCATGGAGACGGAGAAGCACAGAGAGGTAATGGCTGTACTGGCTTTCTCCTTTCCCCCAGTATTCCGTTTCTTCAAGGAGAGTCTCCTTACCCTACCCCAATCAATCAGCTCTGGAAACACCTTCATAGACAAACTCAGAGGTGTGCTTTACTAATCTCCCAGACAACTCAGCCCAATCAAGTTGACAGCCAAAAAGAATTATCATAGCTATCCAAAAGATATGGCATCTTTATTAGCAAACGTTTATATTTTGGCTATATTTTAATGCATATTTTTACTTCTAAATTTCACAAAAGGATTCAGAAGAGAATATTACTAATTGATTGTTATATGTAGATCTGCATGGAATGTCAGAGGCACTGAGAGCATAATTAGTGCAGGATTCCTGAATTGAAGAAATGATGTGCAAGGAACAGGCACAAAGAACAGGGTAGGAGACAAAGAAGGGAGAGGAGGTAAGAGGCACAAACAGATCATTAGCATGCTATAAAGAGATAAAGATGCAAACAGAATGGAATCACTACACCCTAAGTAATCAAATAATAATATTTGTTGGATCAAGTAGTTTGGGGAGCTTCTATTTGCATATCTAAGTATATATACATACATATGAAAAAAATATAATTTAAATCTATTGATTTAGAATGCTGAGAAATCTACACATTGATAGTATTTGTTGGATCAGGTCGTTTTAGTATATTCTATTTGTATATCTATGGTAAATAAGACAGAGGGCTGGTGAGATGCCTCAGATGACTGAGGAAAAGGGGTTTGCCACTAAGCTTGACAACCTGAGTTTGGTCCCCAGAGCCAACATGGTGGAAAGAACCAGCTCCTAAAAGTTGTCCTCTGACCCCCCACACACACACCACTACCACCAACAACAACCGTAAATAAATGAAACATAATAAAAATTTTAAAGATGTAAATATAATTTTAGTCTGTCAGTTTGGAGCTTTAAGAATTCTTCATTAAAGCAAAAATATGTTGGTGTAAGTCCTAAAGTTTTGGCCTGAAGACTTACATGTAAACATAGAAAGGAAATTATAGGCTTCACAGCCAATATGGAGCCACCCTTCGAGGTAACTCCACTTGCAGGCAGCAGTGTCTCTGAACCTAGTGGAGTCCATTTGCTATTTTAGTAACTATAAATCCATAAACAAGCACAGCAAAGAAATAAGAATGGAGAATTATTTTAATACCTGCAACAAATGAGGAGAGCATGGAAGTTATTCCTAAGGTAATACCCTCCCCCCGAAAAGGAAGTGTGGGAACTTCATTCAGAGAGTCTATACCCATTTATAGAAAAGTACTTTAGGGGTGGGTGCATTCCTGAACAAGCTTAAAATCATACTTTAGGAAGGAAAGGTGGAGACAGTGGGTAAAAGCACTTGCCATGAAAGCTGGAGGACCTGACTTCAAATCCCCAGCACCCACGTTAAAACCAGGCATGTCCATGCATGGCTATGACCCCAGCATTGGGGGACAGAGACAGGTGGACCCCAATAGCTTGAGAATTTCAGGTTCAGTGAGAGACCTTGTCACAGAAAGTAAAGTAGAGAGCAATAGAGGAAGAAGACACCTCTGGCCTCTGCATGTGCGTGCACATATATGCACACATACAATTTTTTAAGATAGCAGGCACATGTTTGGGGAATGCTTCACTCAAGGTCAAGGAGCACATGTTCAAAATGTTAAATGGTAGACAGGAAAACCTGTGGGCCTGCTCAGTGTGTGTCATAAAGATGGTGCCTACAGGCATGCTCAGCTTTCTCCAAAAACTTCTATCTGAAACAAAGGGAAATAATACATTGAAGTTATCTTAACATAGGCATCTGCCCCTAAAAGAGCCTGTCTCATTTAGTGGATAACAGCATTAACACTTTAAAATGTAGAAAGCGCTTTTTTTCAACAATAACAAAACCCAATCTGTGTGATTTGGTCACATGATAGCATGATTTTATGGTTCCTAAAGACAGAAAGTTATACAAGGTCATAATCATCCTTTCAACAGCCCTTGTAATCTATTCTCAGAAGAAACTAGAAGAATAGAAATTTTCTTTAATATTTTCCTTTCTTTCCAGTCATGCATAGGTCTCTCATTTTTCTCAAACTCTTACATCATTTTCACCTCAGTTTGCTGAGACCTCCATAAGAAAGTACTACAGACTTTGGTGGTCTAAGCAAGAGAAATTCATTTTCTTACAGTTATGAAGACTAGAATTCTGAGGCCAAGGGACTGGTGAGATTGGCTTCGAGAACCTCTCTCCTTGGCTTGTAGATTCAAGTGCATGTCCTGGCTCTGGCTGTCTTTTTCACCATAACTGAAATTATATCTGTTGAGCAACAACTGTCCATTTCCCCATTCCAGACTCTAGCAACTACTGTTGTATTCCTTACAGATGACAGATTTCACATAGCACAATGTCCTCTAAGTTCGTACACACTATCACAGATGGCCGGATCTCCTGTTTCACAAGTCAATTCAGATTTCATCATAGGTATATGACCACATTTTCTTATCCACTCATCTGAGTGTGGGCACTTGGGATCCCCTCCATATCTTGCCTGTTACGAGCAATGCTGTCATGGACATGGGAGCACAGATACCTTTTCCACATCTTCAGGCTCATTCTTTCGGACCTGTACTCTGAAATGGGGTTGCTGGATCATGTGATAGCTCTAGGTTTCAGCAAAAACTTCCATGCTTCTTTCTGTAGATTCTGCACTATTTTACATTCCTACCAGCACTATATAATCATTCTAATTTCTGTATATCTTCACCAATATTTTTATCCTTTTTATTTATTAATTTTTTATTTTATGTGTTTTACTTGCATGTCTTTAAGTGCATTCATGTCATGCAATGCCTGCAAAGGCCAGAAAAAGGTGTTAGATCCCCTAGAAATGGAGTTACAGATGATTGTTAGCCACTATGTGGGAGCTGGGAACTGAACCCAGGCCCTCTGCAGAAGCAGCTAGTGCTCTTAACCTCTGAAGAATTTCTCCAGCCCCATATTTAACTTTTTAAAATAACAGTTATCCTAACAAGCATGAAGTGATCTATTAAATTTCTAAAATGCCTATAGTATTCAAAGTTTTCCACAGATGTACTATTAGCCCCATCAAAGTCTCAATGGATTTTTTTCTCACAGAAATAGATTTTCAAAATCTGAAGATTCATATGTAACCACAAAAGATATACAATAGCCAAGAATTTTTGAAGAAAGAAAGAAAAAGAACAAAGCTGGAGATCAGAACTTGATTTCAAGTTATACTATAAATAATTACAAAAAATAATAATTACAATAGTTAAAACAGTATGGAATTATCATAAAGACAGTCACATAGATCAGTAGAAAAAATAGAGATTCAAAATAAATCTACAGACAAAAGGCTAATTGACAGTTGACAAGGGTACTAAAGACATACAATGGGAAAGGAAAGACTCCTCAACAAATGGAGCTGGGGTAACTAGGTTTCTACAAGCAGAAGAATGAAATTAGGCCTTACTTTACACTATACAAATTGTGCTGGATAGCTTTAATGTTAACTTGACACACCTGGGTTGAGGGAACCTCAATTGGTAAATTGCCTCTATTGGACTGGCCTGTGGCCATGTCTGTGGGGCATCTTCTTGATGAGTGATGTGGGAGGGCCCAGCCCACTGTGGGTGGTGCCACCCCTGGGCAGGTGGGCCTGTGTGGCATAAGAAAGCAGGCTGAGCAGGGGCCAGGGGAGCAAGCCAGTAAGCAGCCTTCCTCCATGGCCTGTACTCCAACTCCTGACTCCAGGTTCCTGCCCTGAGTTCCTACCTTGGGCTCCCTGATGAACTGCAACCTGGGAGTTGTAAGCTAAATAAACCCTTTACTCCCAAGTTGATAGTGGTCAGAGTGTTTTGTCACAGCAATGAAGAACAAACCAGGACACAAATATTAACCCAAAACAGGTTACAGATTTAAGTGCGGAGCCAGGCGTGGTCCATCCCATGTGCCGGTAATCCCAGCACTGGGGAAGCTGAGGCAGGAAGATCACAACTTTGAGGTTAGCCTGAGTTACATGATAAGACCCAGTCTCAAAACTCAAAAACAAAGCAAAAAAATTTAAACCTATAAAACTCCTGTAAAAATCACTTGGGAAAGTTTAACAATAGTTTATCTTGCAAATGACTTTAGCTGCAAGAACAACAAAAAAAATAGTGCTACAGTGTCAAACTGAAAAGCTCTGCTGGCAAGGGAAACACTCAACGAAATAAAAAAGCAACCTGGCAACTGGGAGAAAATAATGGTAAATTATTTACAATTATAACTCAGGAAAAAAATCCAGTTTCAAAACTGAGCAAAGAGGCTGGAGAGATGGCTCAGCAGTTAAAAGCATTGGCTGCTCTTGCAGAGGACCTGGGTTCAGTTCCCAACAACCACATGGAGGCTAATGACCATCAGTAACTCCAGTTCCAGGGAATCCAATGCCCCCTTCTGACCTCCTTGGCATTGCACAGCACAGGGGCACTTACATACATCCAGGCAATACACTCATACACATAAAATAAAAATAAATAAAATACTGTTTTTAAAGTGGGCAAAGGACAGAAACAGACATTTCTCCAAAGACTCACAAATGGCTGACAAGTGTAAGACAACATCGCCTCCGACGTCATTGATTATCAAGGATGTGTGTCTTAGTTTCTTAACCTATGTTATAGGAACAGTGATTCTCCTAAAGAAACTGAAAGAAGCAGCCAAACCTGGTGGACCCAGATACACATTGCCTGACATTAGCACACTCCTGCCCCCTGGTGGCAATGTTTAGAAACGTGAACAATGGCAGAGCTGAAAGTAAAATGTGGAAACAATAAAGCAAATAAGTCATGGCTCATTTCCCTGCGATGCACACTAGCCTTTTTTTCTTTTTGTTGTTGCTGTTGTTTGTTTTTATGATATGAGCAAGGCCTCTACCTCTGAGCACCAGAATCAAGATAACTTTGTGCGTGTGTGTGTGTGTGTGTGTGTGTGTGTGTGTGTGTACATGAATACGTGTGCCAAAGGAGGCGAGAAAAGGGTGTTGGATCTCCTGAGCTGGCATTAAAGGTGGTTGTGAGCTGCCCAATGAAGGTGCTGAGAACTGAACTTCAATCTTAGTCTGCAAGAGCAGTAAGCGCTCGGGACAGCTGAGCCATCTCTCTAGTCTACCTTTTTCATGGGCAATGTTGTAAGCTCCTCATTGATGTATCTTTCCTGCTACCATCAGTAGACCGAAAGAAATATAGCAAATCAGGACTCCTCCAATTACCTCAGAGGAATTGTAGTACATTTATTTCTTCTCTTGATCATGAGGATTTGTGGAATCTATCCATGCCTTTGTGTTATGAAAGTGACTTTTCTTATAAGTTAGTATATAATAGTCATAGCATAAAATACATCATTCTAGCCATTTTAAGAGTACAATTCAGTGGCATAAAATATTTGTATTTATATGCTACTTTTTATTTTTAGTTTTTAGTTATTAAGAGTGGTCCTGAACTCAGAGGACACTCATCCCCAGACATCTCCTGTGCAGATGAAACTGTCTTGTTGGAACTCCATTCCTGGAACTGTCCTGAGTCTGGCCCCACTCATAATTTTATTCAAAATGGTATCTCTAGTTTCAATTGGAGAAGTACAAGTTTGGCTCCATCCTAATCTAAACAGACCATCTGACCTTTTCATCCCTAGTTCTAGAATATTTTATTTATCCAAGGTCATACATGCTTCTCAATATCCAGTGTATTCAATGGATATGGGTGGCATTTTTTAGCACTTTGTTATGTTAATTCTCAATCATACCAAAATTCATTCATTCATTATCTTTTTAGGTGAGTACCAAGTTTATGTTGCCTAGGAAACGAAATTGGTGCCAAGGTCATGAGACACAAGACCACATGGTTTTGCTGGGGTTAATTAAGTCATTAGTCCAGATCATATCCATTAATAAAAGTCATCCCCGTAGTTCCCCTTCTTTTATAAATGAAGAAGCATGTCTGTGGGATGGTCACAGATGCTAGACTAATCAAAGGTGGTAACTAGTCATGGGTGGTGTGCTGGATTATCCCTATAGGTCAGCCATAGATGTCTGGAGTAGATGGTATAGACAGGGCAGCATTGGAGGGGACACAGGACTGTGACACCTATTCATGCATGATTAAAATTCAGGAAGAAGTCTCTCTTGCCAAGGTGTTGTTTTCTGGTATGGCTTTACCAGTCACACTGCAATCCAAGGAAACCTGTAAAAGAAAAAAAAAGCACAAATGTGGAGCCTCAGCTCCAATTAATGAGAGAAATCAAACCCAGCCATTAACTGGTTCTTAAATTAGCTTAGCCTATATAAAACCATGGGTTTTGATAAAGCTTTGCTTTGGTTTGGTTTTCTTGTTTATTTGCTTTATTTTTGTCTTTGTTTTTGTTTTTTGGAACAGGGTCTCCCTGTAGCCCCAGCTGGCTGGAACTTAACCAGGCTGGCCTCAATCTCACAGAGATCCACCTGTCTCTGTCTCCAGAGTGCTGAGATTAAAGGCATGCACCACCATCCCCAGCTGATAAATCTTTTTTTAATGTACCTTTTTAATTGAATTTTTTGATTTTCATACAATATGTGATGGTATTTAGATCTCCTCCTCCATCTGCACTGCCCCTTATTGCCTCCTGCCCAATTTAATGTACTCTAATAATATATATATATATATAGAGAGATATATGCCTGCAGAGTCTAATTTGTGTCCCCAATTGTCCTTCAGCAGTGTGGTTCTGTCCATCAAGCCTGGTTAAACTATCAAGAAACCCATACTTGAGAGAGATTGTCTCTGCCCTTCCCAGCAGTCATCTTTTGCCACAATTTCCTTAGGTAGGGTTAGAGCATCTTACCCACTTCTTCATGTCTATGCTGGGATGTTTTCTGGTTTGAGCTTGCATGGGACTTGTGCATGCTGTCCCCATTGCACCTATTGCTATGAGTTCATATGAGTAAATGACCATCTTTCTGGAAAACTCTGTTTCCTTATGGTCGTCCACCATGTCTGGCTCTTACAATCTCAAGGACAAGCACTCTGCAGGCTCTCGTTCTCCAAATGTTGGTTAGTTGTGAGTTTCTGTTAATCACCTATGTGCTGCATAAGGCAACTTTGCAGGTGAGAGCTGAGAGATGCATTAATCCTGCCGAAACTGAAGGTACAAACAAATCCAGGATGGGATAGGATCCCCTTGACTTGAGAAAGTCTGAGAACTAACATGGTGGGGCACTAGGGAGTCTCAGGGATCTTGCTGTGCTAGCTTAAAAGAAAATAATTTTATTTGTCTTTTTATTAAGAATTTTGATCCTTGTAAATAGTTTAGGAAATGGAAAGGATACTGAAAACAGAAATATTGCCCAAAAATTCACCACCAGAAAAAAAAACTTTTATTTTGATGAGCAATATCCACGAATTGTTTATAGGAAAAAAAATGATGCAACTGAAGATTATTATATCAAGAAAATTAGGTCAGAGTACTGTTTCTCATCTCAGAGAGAATGAGAGAGAATTTATTCTGGAGCCAAGTATAAGTAAGCATAATGGAGGAGCATGGATTCAGCTAGTTCCAAATACCATGTTCCAATATGATAATAGCTTCATGAAGTCTTTATAAAAGAACAAAAAAATCATAAATCAAGGTACTTTTAAAGTGCATTGGTGGGACTGCCAGGTCAGCCACTTACAACAAGGAAAGTCCCTGCTACAGCCTCAGCGGCTGTCTGATGACATTCTTAGCCTTTGGGTTGGTGGAAGCTAATGATTTGTGAGCATATTCCAAAAGGATTTAACCTAACAGCCAAAAGAATGGTGTCAAGTCGAGCCAGAAGTGGGCAATGAATGAATGAATCCAGAGGTTTAAAAGCAGTGCAAGATAATCTGTCTGTGCACCTGCAACACAATAGTACATACTCTCCACAATCACATGCTCTTTTAATCTGTCAATCAGTCTTGGAGATTCTTCAACATAGGTGTGTCTCTTTTTCTGGAAATTTCAGTCCACAGACAGAGACAAATGTCAAATGCTTTCTTGGATTTGTGGATCCTAGATTCTATATAGATACATAAAATCACATAAGCGGGGATCTCTGGTGGCAGAGGCACAGCACAGCCACCCTCTGCGGGCGATTGTGGTGCTTCCCAAGGCCTGAAGCCTGTTCATCGCCCTGGCGCCCTGCCAGCCCTCTCCTCCCACCTGGACACTTGCTCTGGATCCACTCTGCTCTCGGTGTGTAAATTCACAGAGAAATAAGAATAGATAACAACAGAAAACGGTATTGAAACGGGGAATCAGCAATTTTGCACAGGAAGCTTTGGGAGACGTTTAGTCTGCCTGAAGTCGGGACAAAATTGAAAAAGCAGGATGGATTTGGTTCCTTAGAAAGTGCGAAAACTGCCAGCAAACTCCATTCTCATCTGTCAGAAGTAATTGAAGTGAATGAAGCACTTGCCAAAAATCGATGCCTCCTCAACAAATCCTGTCATGAAGAGGGCTGACTGATCATGACGCCACTCAAGGAAGAACAAATGAGAAATATGTGAAATTCATTAAGGAGTGGACACCCAGGCCCAAATAAACTAACTCCCTCCAGCATAGTTGTCTTGAACTGGTGGTGGATAGAAGCACTACCAATGGAAAGGAAGGACTCTCAACACTGCTGCTGGAAGAAAATCCCACACAGCTTCCTAATGGTTGCAGATAACACAATGTACACCTTTTTTTAATAATACCATAGACTAGAGGCTAAGCTCTGATATTCAGAATTCATGAGATTATCTATCATAAAAAGGTGGTTATAAAAATTATATATTTCAGGATAACAATGCTATCATAAGTATCTCATAATATTGTAACATTTCTATCCATCACTGGATTTAAGTCAGAAGACTTGAGGTTAGTGGGTGTGGGTGTGAGGGAGAATCATGATCCAAGGGTATGATATACTTGTATGAAACCCAGCATTATATATAATGAATACACCCCAATAAAAATATAGCTATCCATGAATATCTAACTCAAACATATGCTGGAGTCCCTGTGACGGGTAAAAGTCACATATACTTTGGCTCTGACACTAAATACCCTCCCTCTCCACCTCACTGGTTGTGTCACTAGCTCTGCATAGTGACCGTATCTCTTCATGAGGACTGCCTTAAAGCAGAAATAACTAGCGCTTACATCTTTTTGGACACACCAGGAACTTTGTCTTCCTAACAAAGCAGGCTCACTCAACATAATCATTGGTTTCTTCTGGATGATTCTAAGGTCACCGCATATATTTATTTAGATTAATTTTACCCCCCAAAAATCAAACTATTAGAGATTCCACACTTCACAGTTCTAGGGGCTCCATTCCTATCCTGTCAAAAAAAAACCTCCCTGAGGCATGTCTGTGACTGAGTTTGAAAAGATACTCAGTACCTCTTACTCTTGTCAGGTATGGTGGTGCAGGTCTTTCAGGAGACAGAGGCAGGCATATCTCTGGTCTACATAGTTAGTTCCAGGCCATCTGGGACTACAGGGAGACCCTGTCTCAAAAAAAAGAGAGAGAAAGAGAGAGAGAGAAACAAACAGTTTGAAGATCTCAACTGACTTTCTTTTAGAATCACACAATTCTTCATACAATAGAATGAGTTTTTTGATGACTGGACCAAAAGAGGATGATCCTGTAAATGAAGAAATCAAAAACAATGAGCAAAAAGTAGACTGACCATTTTAAATGTGCCTTCCTTGAAAAGCAAGGATAGGAAAACAGAATAGAAAAGGAACTTGTGACAAACAGGATGTAGATGGAAAATTATTTTTTTCTTACTCAAGCTGTGTAGAGTTCCAAACTATAAAAAATTCATTGTTATAATCAATATACACACAGCTAAGGCCTTACTAATAGACACTTAGGTTATTTGTAATTTCTTATTATTATAAACAATGATGTAATTAACTCTTTGAAAATATACATTTGTGTGATGTATATATTGTAACTTTTTCAGACATATAAAAAGAGCAAAGTTATATCATTCTCAGGAAAATGGATACAACTGAAGATAATTGTATTAAGTGAATTAAGCCAGTTCAGAAAGAAAAATATCCTATTTTTTCTCTCATTTCTGGTCCTAGATTTTATAGAGATACATAAAATAGTGCAAGTATATGTAACGTGAAAGTAAAGTGAAACTGTCTAGGGAACAAAGGGGACTAACAAAAAGGGAAGGGAGAGGAGGGAGGATAGTGGGAATGGGGAGAAGAGGAGGGAGGATAGTGGGAATGGGGGGAGAGGAGGGAAGATAGTGGGAATGGGGGGGAGAGGAGGGAGGATAGTGGGAATGGGGGAGAGAGGAAGGAGGATAGTGGGAATGGGGGAAACACTCAAAATACAATATGTACTTGCATGGAATTTTTATTTATTGAATTATTTTTATTTTATGTGTATGAGTGTTATGCCTACCTGTATTTAAGTGCACTCATGACATTCAGTGCCCATGGAGAGCATCAGATCCCCTGGAACTGGAGTTACAGACAGTTGTTAACCATGATGTGGGTGCTAGGATTAGAACCTGGGTCTTCTGCAAGAAAGCCAGTGCTTTTTAAAAATTTTTTATTGAAATGTACATTTTATACAACAGTTCTCAATCAAATTTAGACCCCCTCCCCCATCCATGCCCCCCCACACACATCCCCCTCCACCAGACCTCATGCATTCCACCATACGTGTTAAGTCTTATCCAGTCAAGCATTTGTACCTAGATGTCCTCCACTGCAAATTCATCCACTGGAGTCGAATCAGCCAATCTAGAGATTTTAAGTAAGGTCACTCACCCTCACCCAGTAGTAATCAGTCTCCAACAGTTCCCAGGCTAGGGGCAGCCAGCCTATTTCCCTTGCTCCACTCTGCATCCTTGTCTGATTGAGTTGGCATGGGTCTCGTGCTTGATGCCACCATTGCCTCAATTTCACATGTGCAAGCTTCCAGTGGCCTGAAAGCCTCTGTTTCCTTATGTTCATGGACCAACCCTGGCTCTTACAATCTTTCTGCCCCCTCTTCTGCAATGGTCCCTGAGTCATGGGTGGGTGAGGTTTAATATACGAGTCCTATCAAGGGACACACACTCTGCAGTCTCTTATTCTCTAAAACTTAGCCAGTTGTGGTCTTCTGTGTGCATCATACTCTGTTGTATAAGGAAGTTTCACTAAAGAAGTTTCTTTGATAAGTGATGTATGGTATGCTTGTCTGTAAATATAAGGATCCATATTTAGCATATGGTAAGAAATTTCATTTGTCTAGAGATAGGACAGAGATAGGGTTTCCTCTAGGATCTATGACCTCTCCAGTCATATGTATTTGACTGTATTTGCAGTGGCACACATGAGTTCCCTCCCATTGAGACGGCTTTAAGTCCAATTAGATAGCTGTCGATTGCCCCCCAGATAACAGTGCCACTACTGCACCAATATAGTTTGCTGGGCCAGTTGTTATGGTTATTAGGCTTTATGGCTAGGTTAAGCTATTGATTGATTTTTCTCCCTTAGCAGCTTGCATAATATTCTCTAGGTTTCCAGGTCAGTTCCTGCTCCATTGTTCCAAGTCCTGTGTCCAAAGTATGTCCTGTCTTCAGAAGTAGGGTCTTATCTTCCAGTTCTAGGAGATAACCAAGAGCTCCAGCAATAGCTTGTGTTATGTGGGGAGTCTCTTGGACTATTCTGACCAACCACTCGAAAGGAGGTTTCTCCTGTCTGGCACTGTGCTCCTTGCCATACAGCACCCAAGTGTACACATGCACTAATGTTCAGACACCACTGTATGTGTATTTCTGAGGGGGTTTCAGGGCCAACACATTTCCCCCTGGCTTCCCGAGCCCCCCAAGATCCATTTATCTCTACTTTCTCTTCCCCTCATCCAGCCTCCCTCTCCCTCTCCAGTCCAAGTGCCCCCATTATCCCCACCCTCCCCCCAATAACACCCACCTCCCACCAGCCCCCTCTCCTGAGTTCCCTCCTCCCCTCCCAGGCAAACACTCCCACTTTCTCCACCCCCCCCACCCCCGGTAACATCTGTTCCCTACTATCCTCCTCTTTCGGGCTCTTTTTTTCCTTTTACCTCCATGTTTCCTTTCCATTTTCCTGGCTCCTGGTGTTACATCAGGATATATTCTCACATATAAGGAATTGGTAAGAACAGCCAGTGCTCTTAACGGCTGAGCCATCTCTCCAATCCCCTGTATGAAAAAAATTAAAATTAATACTATACATATGTATATGTAATTTAAGATGCTAGATTATATATTTACAATAACTCCTTAGGTATAAAATAAAGGGTATGTACAGTATATAGTTCTCTACATACTTCCAACTTCATGCTTAATAAATACCAGTTTTGACTAGGTTGTGCATTGTATTACTTTTGCATTGCTGTGACAAAATACCTGACGGGAACAACTCAAGGGGGAAAGGTTCATTTTGTCTCATGGTTTCAGAGAAATTTTAATCCATCAAGGTGGCTATAATGCAAGGTAGAGGATCCTCACATCCTAGTGGACCAGGAAGCAGAGAGCAACAACAAGGGTGATTGAAAAAGACCCAACATGGGAACCTAATACCACCAGCCAGTCCATTGGTTCCACAACCTTCAAAGTACCTGTATAAGTGTGAGACTAAGCATTTAAACATGAGCCTGTGGGGGACATTTCAGACTCAAGCCATAACAAGACTCCTTTTCCTACACCTAATTTCCAACCATGGACATTATTATATTTTTCTCCTTTTTTTACTATAGGTTAAAAATTACGTCTTAAGTGTTTGTTTCATTTGTCTAATTAAAATTTTTCTCTGTGTATGTATTAGCTATTCACACATCTCTATTTGTAAATAATATTGCTATCTTTTGGCTCATTTTCTGATTGGTAAATTTATCTTCCTCTTACCAATTTATTGGAGCTATTTAAAAATTATAAATATATTTTTATTTTACACTCTTTTGAAAATTCTTTTACCTTTACAGTTTTCCCACTAATACTAAACCATGAAGACAAAACTTAGTGTTTAAGTAATGACTAAAAAGAAGACAAAAATTCAAATTCTTGAATTTGAGCTCCAAAACAGACACTTGATATCCGTAGTAGAGATGATAATCTCTAAAGTCATAAGACTGCGAAAGTAAGGTCTTAAGCCAAGAAAATATCAAGAGACAAAACCTGACACATTACTTCATGAAATTTATACTCAGTAGAATTGAAGAAAATACAATATGAAAAATAGCTGATCTTCTCATTCAAAATGAATTAAATAAAAATCATATTGTGTCTGAGGAATAGAAAGATTCAAAAATTTGATTCTAAAACAATGAAATGTCTCTGTGTGGATAGGAGCAAAAAACACCCATGGACCAGATCCCCTCCTTCTACCACTGCCAGGGACCATGTCAAACAACTACAGCATAATCCTACCTAGGGAGCAGGACAGCAAATCTGTAGAAAACTCTGAACATGGAGGAACCAATACATTGAAGTAAATTTACTGGGAAATGACTAGATTAAATATTTCATCATCAAAGTTAAACATTGTGATAACACGGAATTTTAAATGAAGTTACACTTGCACACATTAAAGTTTCACACTAGAAACCACTTCTTAGTCCTATTTATTATATCAGCTAACAATATTTTTTCCTAGGTTGTAATTTGTCCTTCAATCTTTTCAAGTTATTGTTTTGTTATTTTGTTTTTTAAAATTAATTTGTTATTTTTATGGTATGTGTACATGTACATGCCACAGCACATATGTGGAGATGAGAAGACCATTTCATGGAGTCAGTTCTCTTTTTCAACCTTTACCAGGGTACCAGGGATCAAACTCAGGTCCTCAGGTTTGCACAGCAAGTACTTTACCCATTAAGCCATCTCATTGGCCCAGGTTATTGTTGATTTGATTTCCTGGTTTTGCTTTTCATTTTACCTTTGTAGCTCTTTGACCTTATTCATTTGTGCTTTCTAGAGAATGCTTTCTGAGACAGGCTCTCCTTGTAGCCCCAGCTGACCTGGAACTTACTATGGAGACTAGGCTAGCTTGGATCTCAGTGCTCCACCTGCCTCTGCCTTCCTAGTGCTGTGATTAAAGGCAGACACCACCACACCCAGCTAGAGCATGATGCTTTAATGTTTTGTTGGTTTTTTTCTGTTCAAATGATAAAAATACTTGACTACTGTGACCCGGATGTTCCTCTGACTCTGTGATGATGAGCCATGGACCTGCCTCCTTCCCACACTCTGTAAAAGAGTCACTCCCCTTCCCTCTTCCAGCCAACCAGTTGACCATAGCTGCTTGCAAGGGAGGGGCTAAGGGTATAAAAGCCGGGGAGAACCACAAGGTTGATCTCTCGTCATTTTGTGAGGCTGTCCAGAGCCACAGGATTTATTTCTGGGTGTGGACTTTCAAACAGCTGTGAAGAGGGGGGGCTGCCCACTCTTCTGTAAGTAAAGCCACACCCCAAGTTCAGTTAGCAAGTCCAATAAACTCCTTAAGATTCCTCAAACTGGATTTTCTCATACAAGCCATTCAGGACACATGGGTCTCTCCAGCTGAGATTCCCATGAATACTAGAGATTGGAAAGCCATTGAGGAAGGACAGGCTCTGTTGAGGGAACTGGGTATGAGGGAAACTGTGTTTGATGCCCAGTTCACTGGCCCAGACAGGTTTGTTTTTACAGGAGACTTAAGAAAGAAACTGATTCAGCAAGGCCCAGGAGACTGGGAAGGAGCTTTGGTGGGAGTGCTAAACTCCATGGTCGGGTGTGACCCGTACAAGGCTGGTGAGGCTCTGGCAGATTTAAATGATTTAGACCAACATGTAAACAGGGTTAGAAAGGTGCTAAAGCAAGTAGGCACAAGGGAAAAGGGCCAGAACTCAGCAAAAGGGCCCCTCCATGTCTCCCGAGCACAGATGTGGATGGACTGGTGCAGAGCAGGAGTTGCTAGGGACAAGATTGATGGGCAGCCAAATGCTGTGCTGGTGAGCCTATGGAGGGTTTTAAGACCTGACCAGCAATTCACCACAGAAGTAAGAGAAACTGGGGACCAGGAGGTGCAGGTAATTCCAACTGCACCCCCTGCTCCAGAGGAAGGCAGCCTCATTGGATGGGAACCCCTCCCCCAACCACTGCCTTGAAGGGGTGGCCAAGGCTTCCCACAGGTGAAGGCCATGCTGGGTGACTGGAGGCCACGTCAAATTGAGGATTTATTGGTTCCCCCACTAATATATATAATACATGTGCCCTAGTGGATACAAGGGAAAAGTGTACCTTAATTCATGGCAATCCCCAAAACCATCAGGCCCAGTGGATAGCAGTGGATGGGTATGGGGGTAAAACAATACACGTAAAGCAGACTAGACTCATTCTGGGAGTGGGCAATTATTATCCCCCCCAGGAGTACAAGGTGTGCATCTCTCCACTTTGAGAGAACATTTTAGGAGTGGATGCCCTACTGGGTCGCACGCTACATACTACCTTGGGAGTGTTTTGGCTGAGGATGCAAACAGTAAAGGCGATTACTCAGGAGTGGACAAGATGGGAGCCAGTCTAATTGCCCACCCCATGGAGGGTGGTGAATATCAAACAGTACCAGCTGCCTGGGGGTTGAGATGAAATTACCAAAAACATCCAGGAACTAGAGCAGGTAGAGGTTATCTGCCCAGCCCAAAGCCCTTTCAGTAGCCCCATTTAGCCTATCAGGAAACCAGATGGCTCCTGGAGAATGACTGTAGATTACCGGGAGTTAAATAAGGTGGTGCCTCCCATTCATGCAGCGGTGCCCAACATTGCACTGCTAACTGATCAGCTGGTGCAGGAAATGGGGTCCTTCCATACAGCAGTAGACCTTGCTAATGCATTTTTTAGTATTCGCCTGGCTTCTGAATCCCAAGATCAATTTGTATTCACGTGGAATGGACAACAATGGACTTTACAGATGAACACTGACACTATGTGGTGGTTAGAGAGAGGAGAAGGAGAAAGCAGTCAATGGGCTGAATTAATAGCTGTATGGATAGTAATAATGAGGGGCCCTTGGCCAGTAATAGTTTGTACTGATAATTGGGCTGTGTTCAAAGGCTTAACCTTATGGGTGGCCCAGTGGGAGAAAGAAAACTGGCAGGTGATGGAACAGCCACTATGGGGCTGACATGCAACAGGCTGTCCAGGCCTGTGAGGCATGTTCCTGGTTATGGCTCTAGAGGATGGATGCCATGACGGGACAAATGCACAAGGCAGCCTCCCCTGTTAGAGACTGGCAAGTAGATTATATAAGGCCCCTGCCAGTGAGGGGTGTAAATATGATCTCACTTGTGTGGACACTGCCACAGGCCTTACACAGGCCTTTCCTTGCAAGAGAACGATGGACAAGGCTACTATTAAGGGTCTTACTGAACTCAGTGTTATGTATGGATGCCTGAGGTGAATTGATAGCGACAGAGGCGCTCATTTCACAGGCACAGATGTGCAAGCTTGGGCTGATGATAATCAGGTTCAATGGTATTTCCACCATCTATACAATCCTACAGAAGTAGGGTTAATTGAAAGAAAAAATGGGTTGCTAAAGGAGCAGTTGAAAGTGTTAAGCCCAGAAGGAACCCTTCAGGGGTGGGAAAAAGCCCTTCCAGAAGCCATAAGGTTGTTAAGTAAAAATCCCAGTACTAGTGAAATCCCAGTGGGTTGCCTCCCTATGAGCAATTGGCCAAAGGGACCCCAGAGGTCTCCAGAACTATAATGTGAGCATGGGAGAAGGAGAAATCAAACTTGGACTAAGCTGGAAACTCCCTGCCACTGGATGGGTGGCTTTTTTAGTGTCAGAAGGTGCTATGCAGATGGCTGGGGGAGAATTGTCCCCCATTATCCTGTTCAATGAAGGACCCCACGTGCTGAACTATCAACATGCAAAGCAAGATGTTCCTGCTGGTGCAATAGTGGCTCGTCTAGTGTATGTCCAACCAGCTAATTATTGGTTGGACCTAATGCCCACTCCTAGGGATGGAACATCTGGTATTGTAAACCAGACCACCCCTTGTGGCAGGAGAGGTTATAGGCCCCAATGGAGAAGCCACTGCAATTGTGTTGTTAGATAGATTGATGCACCTACTAAAGTATCGTCCAAGCATTTGTGTTTATGCCCATAGCTATTATAGCAGTTACTGTTTACATGTTCTTGCTTCTTGCTGTTTGTGTTTTTATAGTAGATGGAATACCACTAAATTGAGCCATCAGCTCATGACAAACAGATGATGCAGAGAGCTGAAGAGTCCAGTGCCCTACCACAATGGGAAAAAGGTCGCCCCCACCCCCTCCAAGGCTCAAAGATATTCATGGAAGAGGCTGGTGGAAGGTTTTGTAACAGCCAGATGAAGGGGTGGAGTGTGACCCTGTGAGGACAAGCCATGGACCTGCCTCCTTCTCATGCTCTGCAGAGGGGTCACTCCCCTTCCCTCTTCCATCCAATCAGTTGACCATAGCTGCTTGCAAGGGACGGGCTAAGGGTATAAAAGCTGGGAAAACCACAAGGCTGTCTCTCCCCATTTTGTGAGGCTGTACGGAACCACGGGATTTATGTTTTGGTGTGGACTTTTGAACAGAGCCATGAATGCAGGTGCACCCACTCTTCTGTAAGTAAACCCACACCCCAAGCTCAGCTAGCAAGTCCAATAAACTTGTTAAGATACTTCAAACCAAGGTTTGGGGAATTCTTTTCTCAAGTTGTTGCAAGGACCGTGGGAGGAGGGGATTGGATGCCATGTGTGCTTCCCAGCAGTGAATTTGAATTACAACTATATTTTCTCAAGTATTTTACAGCTTTATTTATATTTATAATTAAAACTTTGAAGCAAGGGCTGGAGAGATAGCTCGGCAGTTAAGAGCTCTTAATGCTTTTGCATAAGACCTGAGTTTTGTTCCCAGCACCCACACAGCAAGCATCTCACAACTGTCTGTAACTTGGAACCAGCACCCTCTTATGGCCTTCACTGGAACTGCATATACACAGTACACTTACATATATGCAGGTAAACAGAAATACATGTAAAATAAAAAACAAATTTTTTAAAAAGTTTTAAGTTGAGGGGCTGGAGAGATGGTTCAGTGGTTAAGAATGATGACTGTCCTTGCAGAAGACCTGGGTTTGAATCCCAGCACCCACATGGCAGCTAACAATTGCCCATAACTCCAGTTTCAGGGGATCCAACAACTTCTTCTGTCTTCTGTGGGCATTGCATGACATGGGTGCATTTACCTACATGCAAGCATAACACTCATACACACAAAATAAAAATAAAAAATATAATATTTTTTGAAAAAATTTTTAAGTTGATTCATCTAAGTTGATTTAAGTACAGTGTTATATATAGTTTTATTATGAAATGTCTAATGCTTGGTCTCGGTCTGGTGTTGTGCAATGCTAGAAACTTCAAGAGGTGGGGCTTTGGGCTCAGGTTTAGGTTATTGGAGACACATCCACACAGGGCATTGTAAGACCCTGATTTTTTTTCTTGTACCAGTCATGAGATAGGAAGTTTTGTCTCACAATGTCACCAAGATATGCTGCCACACCACAAGCCCAAAAGCAACAAGACAAATAACTTGTGGAGTAAAAACTGCAAAACTGTGAACCAAAATAAATGTTTCTTCTTTATAAATTGATTATCTTCAGTATTTATTACAGGAACAGAAAAGAAACCAAAAGAATAAATGAATTTTTCTAATTTATTGTCAGCTTTCCTAACATGATTCATTAAGTAGTTTATATTTCTCCCAATATGTTTAAGAGCAGGATTATCATAAATTGACTTTTTAAACATTTTATTTATAATTTTTATTTTATGTGTATAAGTGTATTGCCTGCATGTGTGTAAGTGAAAATTTTGTTGGTATTTTATTGAGATTTTATTTGTTTATTTTTATTTTATGTGTGTGTTTTGCCTGCATATATGTACATGTACCCATGTGTGTAATGCCTGCAAAGGTCAGAAGAGGGTGTTGGTCCCCTGGAACTGGAGTTAAAGATGGTTGTTAGCTGCCAAGTGGGTGCTGGGATTCAAACCCATGTCCTCTGCAAGCACAGCCAATGCTCTTAACCACTGAGCCATCTCTCCAGCCCATAAATTGACATGTTGCACATAAAAATATTGTTACCTGAATTCTGCTTCATTTTTTCCCAAAATCAGATACCTTATTACTATTATGCATAGGATATCTTAACCACCAAAGCTTTATAATATATCTTAATATGTGATTGATCAATTATCTTCTCATTAAAATTTATTTTCAAAAACTTTTTTATATTCTCACATTTCTTTCATCAGATAAAACTTAATTTTGTCGACATCTCCCCCAAAACAAAGTGCAAATCTTTTATTTATATTATTGAATGTACAAATAATTTTTACATCACTGAGTTTTTCTATTCAAAATAATTTAATAAATAATGTATATAAATTTATGAACTGTATATACATAATTAATAACCAGATAGATAATATTAGGGTAGAGAAAAGTCCATTTATAATGCCCACAAAGATACAAAAATATTTAGGAAAATTTTCCCACAGATATGCAAAATTTACATTAGAAGAACTTTTAAATCTTCCTGAAGAACAGAGAGACTAAACAAACAGAAAAATATAATGGTTTGTGTGGTGATTTGGATGAGAAGTAACCCCCATAGGCTCAAGTATTTGAACATTTGTTCATTTGGTGGTACTGTTTGGGGAGGGTCATGGAGCCATTAGGAAGTATGGTCATACTGGAGGAAGCACACCACTGGGGGCAGGCTTTGAGAGTTCATCGCTGCTCTAATTTGGTTTCTGCTGCTGTGATAAACACCATGCCTAAAGGCAACTTGGGGGGGATAGGGTTTATTTGGCTTACAGCTCACAGTCCATCAGGCAGGAACTCAGGGCAAGAACATGGAGGCAAGAACTAAAGCACAAAGCAAGGAGGAATGCTGCTTACAGGCTTGCACCTCTGGCCTGTGTTCAGTCTGCTTTCTTATACAACCTAGGACCACCTGCCCAGGAGTGGCACCACCCACAATGGGCTGGGATTTTCCACATCAATTAGCAATTAAGAAAATACTTCACAGACATGGCAACAGGTCATTCTGGTGGATGGAATCCCTCAACTGAAGTTCACTTTTCCCTGTGTGTCAAGGTGACAAATGAAGCTATCCAGCACAGCAGCCTTACCCAGCTTCTGAATTTGGTTTCTCTGCTTCCTCTGCCTACTGGAAGATATAAACCTCAGCTTTTTCTCCAGCTACCTCCCCACCATGATGGATTTTTATCCCTCTGGAACTGCAGCCAAATAAACTCTTTCTCCTATAAGTTGCCTTGGTCATGATGTTTTTATCACAGCAACAAAAAATTTACTAATCCAACTTGCAACTTAATAAATCTCAGTAAAGGTGCTCAAGGTTGGCTCAATGGTTAAGAGCACTGGCTGCTTTTGCAGAGAACCTGGGATTAGTTCCCAGCACCCACATGATGAGTAACAACTGTCCATAACACCAATTTCAGGGGATCCAATACCCCCTTCTAGCCTCCAAGAGCATTCCATACATGGGTACACTTACATACATGCAGGAGAAACACTAACACACATAAAAATACGAATAAAATTAATAAAATACCAAGAAAATTATAACAAAATTGGATGAAACAATATATTAAACTTCATGTAGAAAAATGAACATGTAACAACACTACAGGACTTTAAGACACAGATTAACCTCAATTCAGTAATAATAGGGGACTTCAATACCCCATTGTCTCCATTAGATAGGTCAACTGCACAAAGAATAAACAGAGGACATCTGAATAAAATGATACCATACATCAAATGGACCTAAGAGACATCTTTCAAATATTCCACCCAAGCACCAAAGAATACACTTTCTACTCAGCACCCCATGGAAAGTTTTCAAAAATTGACTGCATACTGGGCCACAAAAAAACCTCAACAAATACAAAAAAATTGAAATAACTCCATGTATTCTATCAGACCATAATGCAATAAAGCTCAAAATAAACACTGGACAAAGTTCTAGTCACTACATGAACTTGTGTCGATTGAAGACATTCCTAAACAATGTGTAGGTCAAAGGAGAAATTAAGAAATAAAAGAATTCCTGGAATTCAATGAAAAGAACAATACAACACAATACAACCTCTGAGACACTTTAAAATCAGTCCTAACAGGGGGGTTTATAGCTCTAAGTGCCTACATTAGAAAAATGGAAAGAGCCCAAATAAATGACCTAATACTGCAACT